>NW_006238984.1:790233-824701 GCF_000226075.1 Solanum tuberosum | reverse complement strand
TATGTATAAGCTAAAACTCTACACACTAAATCATCTACTATATAAGTAAACTGACACCATAAACGAATATAGTTTTTAGATTTTTTTTTAGAAATAGTATTCAGACAAAGTAAATAGTTTTTATAATTTTGTTCTTTGTTCTTGATTTGTGAATCTATTTCACAAATGACGATATGTGTCATGCGATAAGAATTTTTGAACAGAAAAATTTTAAATTCTATTTTGACCATATAACATTTTTAACCAAATTGATCACGTTTTGGAATTCGAAAAAAAAGGAACTCTGATTGATCTGAAATTTGGTAGATTCATAAGAACGACCTAGTAAGAAATTAATTTTTTTTTGGGATCGTTATATGAGTTTTTGGTCCTATTTGATTAAATAGTAGTGAAGTATTAGTTTTATGTACTGGCTTAGACCTTCCTCCCTATCGGATGAAATTGATACAAGTCACTATATATTTAATAGTCTAGTTTGATAATCTGTATTAACTCTCCTAAACTGAGTAATATATGATTGGATCAATGTAACTAGATGATTTTCACTTGACTTAAACTAACAATAGATTCTCCATCTGAGTTAGGTCTGTATAAGTATATGGAGTGAATAATCGGTCATTGTACATGTGTATTGCACGGGTAGTTCTCCAATCCCATCGATTGGCTAATTGAGATGCATGAATATATATGTATAAATAGAGCCCTGAATTTTGCTATTTAGGATTTATTCGAAATATTATGATCTATTTAATGTATTATATCTTATATTCTCAATAGACTTTACACACCCACTTAGTACTACTTAAGCTTTTCTTTTGGTAGAGATACGATATTAATTCAAAGAATGCATTGTACATGTACCTTATGTTAGAAGGAATTATTTCCAGTTTCTAACTAGATAAGAGATGAGTATTTAATATATTTGTGTATAACTTTCCTATCATTGAGTTTGATGAATATTTTTTTTCTTGTGGTATATTGATGCATGATTTTTTTAATTAGTATTATTTCTTATGAATTGAATTATATTAATCTGTCTCATAAGGTAAAATATCTTTTAAATTGAATGAAACTTATCTGTACATTAGCGTCTAAGTCATTTATTCTGAATAGAATTTCGAGGTTGGTTAATGGATGGACATAACGGTTCATTGAAAGTGAAGTCACTACCAACATGTGAGTCATGTTTAGAAGGAAAAATGACTAAGAAACCTTTCCTCTTAAAAAGGAAAAAGAGGTAGTGATAAGTTATAATTAATCTATTCTGATTTGTGTAGTAAATGAGCATTTGGGCAAGAGGTGAATTTGAGTATTCTGAGTTTTCAAGAAGGTTACTCATGATATGCATATCTTTTTTGATGTTTTGTAAGTCTAAATGTTTTGATAAACTCAAAATATTTAAAACACATGAAAATAGCATCATGAAAAATATATAAAGTCACTGCAATCTGATTGTAGTGACGTAAACCTCTCTGCAGAACTCATGAGTCACTTCTCTTATAGAATAATTGCATTTCAATTGTCTACACCAGACACTCTATAATAATATATTGGTGTGAAACAGAAAAGAAGTAGACTCTTGTGAAGATGATAAGATTAATTATTGACTTATTGTTAGTTATTTTATTTCTTTTGGGATAGGTTCTAATAACTACATATCACATTCTGAATTCAATTTCTTTCAAATCAGTACCTTGAACAACTATAGAACTTGTTGGATTTGACGTAAGTCTAATCTGTGTCATGTTCAGATATAGGATTGTCCAACACATGTGCTGAGTGGGAGAATAAGAAAATTGGAAGTAAGAACGGAATGTGTGTGTTAATTGGATATCCTAAAGAATGAAAGAAGGTTTATTATGGTGTCCTAAAGAAAATAAGGCAATTGTTAACACAACTGTCTGATTTCTAGAAAAGGATCATTTAGTAAACCATGTTCCTAGAAGTAAACTAGTTTTACAGGAATTGAACAAAGAAATAACAAATAAGTCAATTGTAAATTCAGACGCTCAAAAACATCTAATCAGTATGTCTGAAATGACGTTCCATTGCATTTAAATAGTGGGAGAAACGTTACTAGACATAAGAAAAATACTACCTCAAGTAGTGAAAGTGATGTTGACCAAATTAAAGAACACTACATGAAAAGTTGTTAATATTTCAATATCGAAAGATTTTGAAGAAAATATTAAGACTCAAAATCATGAAAGTGTGATTATGTAGTAGTGCTTAGTTGTAGTGGGAGAATCATAGCGAAAATTGATTTGTTTTGTATGCTTGAGAGAACTTTTTATGATAGATTTTCCTGAAAAGAAGTACACTCTTGGAAGGTTTCATGAGAAGCTCTCTTAAGATCTAGTATAAAATTGATTTGTTACGACGAAGCACTACTAAACAAAATTGCATGAGAAAATAGCTTGATAAATTTATTTCGATAAGAAATAAATGAATGTTTGTGAAAGTTGTAAATGCATAGTTAAGAGTCTAAGTGAGAGATTGTTAGGGTATATACTATTAATTATGTGTTTAGACATAGTATTCTACCAATTTTCTAAGATTAAATATCTAAGTGGGAGGATTGTTAGGGAATATACTATTAACCATGCATCTAGATATAGTACATTATAACAATTGTGATGGTTAAAAGTCTAAGTGGGAGATTGTTGGGATATATACTAATACATAATATTTATTATAGAATAAATATTTATTCAATTTTAATAGATCATATATTCGTTTATGGTGTCTATTTATTTATATAGTAGATGATTTAGTGTGTAGAGTTTTAGCTTATACATAGAGGATTAAATCATTGGTTCTTATAAGTATAAAGTTTTTTGTTCCCAATCTAGGATGAAAATTGGACATGCTATCGGTACGATTGTAGCATAAGATTATATGTAATTTATCTTGATTATGGGAACGGTATAATTCCAACTTCTTGTGCTAGTGTATTTTGTATGTATTGAACGGGACCAAGTAGAGATAGTTGTTTTAAACTGACTGAAAAAACCATATTCTCTAAACTATTAAATGTACTTATTTTTTCAATCCTGATATAACTATTATGATCTGTATATATTAATTATCATTTTGATTTATTAAAATTTATTAAAAGGTGAGATTCTGAGATGGGTCAATATGTCTGGTAGATTGGATAATAATAATATATTTGGTGAAATAATAAGTTAGTTGATGGAATCCATGTCCCGTTATAGAGATTGATTGATATGCCTTTTTGAGAAACTTATAAGTTTCATCATGTCAAACCTTACAAGTGAATTTATAAATCCGACTCATGAAATAAGTTAAGCAGTGCTCTAAATGAAATTAATCATTAAATTAAATTCGTCAGTAATTTAATTTATTGATTAGTATTTGTAATCTTAACATGGGGAATTACATAACTGTTTAATGGGGAATTACGAAATATAAATAGAAGAGTGCAACTACAAATTTCTAGTGGAATGATTTGTAATTTTACTATGGTAAGAATCATTCAAATTAATTATTTGGAATTATTTCCATAATAGGAAGCCTCAGTAATTAATTCTGTGGTCCCTATATTGTCCATATTTAACTAGAACTCCGAATCCTATTTCTTAGGAAAAAAAAAGGAGTAGGCATGTGTTTTCTTGTTTTCAAGAAAACTGGATTTTCTTCTCCGTTTTGGATTGGGAAGAAATTTCTATAAATAGAGATTCTCCTAACCTAGAAAAAATTGATTAGTTTTCTATTCGATACTTGCCCACCCAAGTATTGAGAGAGTTCAGATGTGAACTTGGGATCACTGTAGAAGACCATAGCTGCTGACTATCTTGTGGATTCGCTTGAAGGTCCGTCTAACTTGAGGATTCACTTGAAGGTATCTGCTCACGCTTCAAGAGGTATTTTATCGAATTAAATTCAACAAGTTTATGTGTTCTAGCATAAACGATTTGGTTATCTATTATTCATGTAAGCAGTAAGATCCTGATATGCTTCCGCTGTGCATATATGTTTTCCAACATTTATCACTCAAAAATTGGACAACAATAGTTGATTGTAACTGCTATAAACACAGAAGATAAGCGAACATGCACGATTGGGGTCAAACTTTTACACTCAAATACAAGGTCAGGACACGCCAATTAGGATGATACTACAACTACTACACAACTTCAGAAATAGTCAAAGACTGACTCAATTATCATTTTGCAAAATTATGTTATCACTGTTTTATTTTACTCCAGAATACTTGATTCACAAAGTTAAACCTTTGAGGTACTTCTATTAGGAGTATAAGTAGAATTTGATGATATCCCTCTTGTTAAAAAAATATGTCGTATAGACATTTTTTTACACTTGAAAATTAGGTATTTAGAAATTTACACGGTTAGAATTTTTATTATATCGATTGTCACTAGATTGTGTAGTTTGCAAGTTTGTTTTTCCTTTTACAAAATTCAAAATAACTTAAATTGATGGTTTATTTGTATATGTGTAATGCCACCTAATCACAAAGCTGAGTCTTTAGGACTATGTACTTTTGATTTTCTTAAAAGAGAGAAAATTATACATGTTGAGATATGTTGTATCTATTTTCACTTTTAATTGTGATGACATTTTATTTTTGTAGGATATTGACAATGAAATGACATAACACTTGAAGCGGTTGACAGGTTTAATATTCATTATTAGAATGATATCTTTTTCGGTTTAGAGGATATTGGTTCTTTGAGAGATATATGATTAATAACACGCAAGTAGCAGGAGGTGGTTATAGTGTCACAATATTATTATTGGCAGTTCTTATGCTCCATCTTTGTTTGAAAGAAAAACTCAAAGAAGAGGAGGACCTATACTAGCATGGCAACAACTACAGATAGAGCTTTGTGCAAAATTGTTGACTTTAGGCTATCACACTTTTTTAGGAATAGAATCTTATTATTGTTATGTTTGAGGAATATATGTAAACCTTTTTGTTTGAGATGTCATTTTGTAAATGATTGGTTCCATTAGTTAAAAAATGTTTCTTTGTTGGGATGTGATTATGATTCTAAAGAAATATAGGAACTATGTTGCAAAGCTCGGAGTATGTCGGTATAGTCCTCTATTAGTTCTTGAAATATGCTTATTTGATATGTTAATCTTCAACTAAATATGTTACTGGAATCAATTTACCCCTTAAGCCAAATTTTATCACATGAAAAGTGAAATTGCACTCTCTATATAATTTAGTGGTTTATAATTTATGTCGTGCCTGCAGTTGTTCATGCACATCTTAAGAAGCTCGCATTATCTGCATCACCAGTTCTAGACGTATACTATGTTCCAGAGCCTTTAAAACTATACTCAATTACCAAGTCATTTGGATATATGCTAGAAGTATTTGAAAACAAGGTAACATACAAGTGTTTGGCCCGTTCTTGCACGGGCCAATACAATCTAGTAGCAAAAGAAATGATCAAAAAATTCAAAAAGGCAAATAAATTATGTAATTTTTTTTTTCAATTTTTTATGAATTTGTAATAATAACAAAAAAAATAAAAAGAAGTGATTTAAGGAAATAATATAAATAACATTAATGATGAGATTAAGGAAAGAAGTAAGATGAGAGGGAGTTGCTCGGATGGTAAGCACCCCTCACTTCCAATTCGAAGGTTGCAAGTTCGAGTCACCAAGGGAGCAAAAAGGGGTGGGAGCTCCTAGGGAGGGTAAATAAAAAAAGAAAAAACAGAAAAGAAGTAAAAGAAATCAATAGCATTGATGATGATAGGAATTAAATATGGTCATCCTTGATCTATTTTCTTATTTTTTTTTTAAAAAAAAATCAGTCGTTAGAAATTAAAAAAAGAACTCCAAAAAACAAAATAAAAATTTGAGCCATATTTTATTTGGGCAGAATTATTTTATTTTTGAGAAATTATTTTAATAAAAATATAAGGGAAAATTTCATAAATGTTGATAAAATTTAATTAAAAAAAATAAAAAAATTTAATAGAAAATATAAAGAACAAAAAAAGTGATTTAAGGAAACAATATAAAGAAAATTAATATTGATGATATTAAGGGAAGGATGTAAATTAAATTAATAACATTGATTATGATAGGAATTAAATATTGTCATCTTTGATAGTTTTTCTTATTTTTTTTTTAAAAAAAATCGGTCTTTTGAAAATTTTAATAAAAAACTCCAACAAATAAAATAAAAATTTGAAGCATAATTTCGTTTGAAAGAATAACTTTATTTATGAGAAATTATTTTAATTAAAATATAAGTGAAAATGTCGAAAATGTTGATAAAATTTAATCAAAAAATAAATATAAAATAAACTTTAATTAAAGACACAAAAAAAAGATAAAATAAAAGAAGAAAGAAATTAATAAAATAAAGAAGTAGAAAGAAATAATGTCAGCAATAAATTTTAATTAATTAAAGAAAATAAAAAAAACAAACATTTAGTAAAGACACATAAAAAAATTAAGACAATAAAAAAAGAAAGAAATTAGTAGAATACTTATTCTTCTCCAAATTTGATACGTAACGCCCCGCTAGGTCATTTTTGAGAACTAAGACTATTTGGAATCTTTCCGTAGAATTTAAAATGGAAACTTTGAAATATTCCGTAACTACGAGTATCTAGTTGTGTAACGATCCGAACCGTCGTTATTTAGGAAAGGCAAAACTTTGAGAAAACTGGACCCCACCATCCTGCCAGAACGGGATGTTGCCGCCAGGGCGGCAGCACTCCAGCGGGCTAGGAAGCGCTAGGGCGGGATAGTCGAGGGCAGAACTTAAATAACGCGAAGCCTTATTTTCTCATCTTTTCTAAAACACCAAAAAGAGGCGAGGATCACCCCAGAAACCCTTAAAATGTTGCTCTAGGCTTGGGAAAGAAGGAGGAAGAGATTTCTAGCACAAGGATGATGATAGCTTGCGGATTCTCGGTCAAATCCACCGTCTCGATGTTCGGAAACCAGGATTGAAGCTAAAATCCCTCTTCAAATGCTTTGCTTCCAGGTAGGCTAGGTTTATTTGATTGAGTAGACTTAAATCCGTGTTCACTACGTAGTATGTTGATAATTGATGATAGAATTCATGCATAGGCCTTCATGCACCTAAAAAGGGGATGGTTGTACACGTATGCCTAGTGGTTACGAGAGATGTATACCATAGGGGAAGTTCCATCATGTGAACTAGGTGTAGGTGATGGTTGATTTCATGTTTTGCGTGATGTATGTTAGTAATTGCTTCATTGTAATGCATGTATGTATGTGAATGAAGCCTTGTTGATCAAACCTAATGAAATGAGTATGAATGAGCAAATGTATGCCATGATTCCACACTTGATGGTATGATTACGATTATGTAAGTATGAGTGTTATTGTGATTGTGGTTGTGTTGAATAGATCGGGTGTCACGTTCCGACACACTAACTGCGATCAGGTGTCAATGTTTTGACACTTATATTGGAGCGGGTGTCATGTTCCGACACACTAATTGGGATCGAGTGTCACGTTCCGGTACACTAACAGTTTGGGTATGGGTTCCATGAAAGGACCATTGAATTGTCGTATCTATATGTTATGGACAATGTGGAGTTGTACATTGCTTCTAAAATGGTTGGCTGAACCATAATTTTGTATAACTGTATTAATGTGGTGTGCTTATTTGTCATATATCTCGTTATTGAATTAACAGTGAATGGTCAGGCTCAACCCGGAATAAGATATGGTATGTGGAGACCGATGATCCAAGTGTTACTAAGTGTTGCTCCGAGAGGTGGTCTGTGTTCTCGTCGTTGAGAATTGGGATGATGATATGTTGCAAGTGTTAAGTAGTTAGGAACTACCCGGGTTGGGGAATTGTATGGGGACGGTTATAAGCCTTGATAGAACGTACTATGGAGTCAAGGGTTGAACAGTGATGTGGAATAAGTAAGGGTATGCTGTGAGTGGTTAATCCAAGTCACGCATATGGACCCCGAGTCGTACATAGGCTAATCCCTGCAATTCAATCAGTTCTCAGCAATAGAATAGTAAGTTATAAACCTAGCATTTAATTCTTAGCTGTGAAAAAACAGCAAAAACCAATATCCCTGTGCTTACAAAAATATAAGGAAAAGCAAAAGAGAAATAAAGTGTTGTTCATTACATGCCCAAGAAAGGCAAAACCAAATCCGGAACCCCGGAAATGGGAAGTGTCTCTACTGGACTGTAGGTCCTCTGGGACGTCTCGCCAACTCATGCCTCGCTCAACCAAGGGAACTCCTGGAAGTCCTCTGGCTCGAGCGTGGGAAGCTCTCTCGGGACACAAGAGAAAATGATTTTTAGGGTCTTCAACATCCGGCCCACTAGACAATCCCTCTCTAGACCCTTCTTCCTCTCAAACCGCAGCTGGATGGAGCATTTCAACCTCGAGGGCAATGGAGGGTGGAACTGGAGTCGGGGCACTATGATAAGAACCTCTCTATCTCCTCCGGACGGCCCCCAGGTCCTCCTCCACACGAGCACCGGATAGCGGGGGCTGGGACGGGGTAGGGAGAGTACCGTCAGCCTCGTCATCCGCCTCAGCAACTGCTTGACTGCTACTAGCCTTGTTCATCTTCCTCCTCTTACTCCAAGAGATGGAAATCTGCCTAATCAAAAGAGGATGAAAAAGGGTATCGATGGGAAGTACCTCATCGGTGTCCAAAAGTGGCACCCCCACTCTCTTGCACATTGTAGTCACCAACCCAGAAAGGAAAAATGCCTTCTTGTTGCCCCGGTAGAACACCTTTCATTCTGAGATGATTTGTGCACCACATTTAGTACAATGCCCTGTATAGCGCACACCACCACCAAAGCTCGAGGAAATTTCACGTCGGTGCGGTTGCCCGATGAGCGGATCCTCCTAGTAACCAAGTGCAACCACCTCTTAGCATCAGGGACCAGTGAGTGCTGGTGATGCCCTCAATAGTAGCTTGTAAACCCGAGCCTGGCGAGTAGGCTGCACCAGTGTATCCCTCAACCAGCCTAAGTCCATCTCTCTCAGCTTATCCTCGAACGCTGTGTTGGGGGAGCTCTGGCACCTCGAGCACCTCATTTATGAATTGAGTGTTCAGGGGGATGTCAACTCCCCAAATGCGAATGGTAGGGTGAGGATCGTCCTAACAAACAGTAGGTAAGATCGCAAAGAGTTCCCTCACCCACGTGGAGCGCGCATCAGGAGGAGTCTCTGTCAGTGGGACCCATCCGAACTCCATCAACCAGGCATAAAAGGTGGGTGCCTTCTCCTCTAGGTTCAATAAATGGAAACTCCTGTCACAGCAGAACTTGGTGTTCCGGTGATTGTGGTGCCTCTCTCGACTTGCAGTATCGGGAAATCGGATGAAAGGTAGATACTCCTCGTTAATATCAACCACAGTAGACAAGCCTGCAAAAATTATGAAGGTATACATTAGGACTCCATGGGGTTAGGCAATATCTGGCTAAGGGGAAAAAAATTTCCTACTCTTAAAGTGGCAAGGAGCCACTGTTTTCCAGGACTGCAGCGGGATGAAGAAGGCCGCTATAACGGTATGGAGGCCGCTAGAGCGGCCTTCATCTGGGACGAACCTCAGGCGCAATCATGGCATCCTTTCGTCCCAAAAAAAAGCTCATTTTTGACGGGATTTCAGTAGATCAGAGTATATAAAGTAACCTAGAACCTAGATATGCAATTATTCTAGCAAAATAACCCCTAAATGATGTCCAAATCCGAGTCTTACATCAAGAAACTTTTCAACTTCCCCCACCCGTTTCGGCATTGTTTCAATCATATTTTTGCGAAATCCTTACGCTCAGAATGTTATAGGGACGTTGTGAGCGTAAGAGGAGTGTCCATGCTATGTTTTTCTAGCAAATCAAGCAATTTATTTTCACAATTTTGAAAACTACCCTAAGGCTATTCTAATCAATCGTTTATCTTCATGCAATCGTAGTTAAGTAAGTAATGAAGTAAAGAGAGTAATGAGCAATATCATTACCTTGATTTCGACGTTCAGAGCGAAATGATTGAGAGAATTTTTGAATATAGGAGGAAATGGGGAAACCATTCCTCTTTCCCCCTTAAACTGCCTTTGATCTCCCGCTACAGCGGGAGTATCCTCGCCACAACAGCCCCGCCTGCGCGAGAAGGCTGCTGCTCTGGCGGGGTCAAGATGTGTAGTGGGACACGTTCTTTTCTTCGTATGTTGCCTCGCTTCCCTAACCGATCCCTCGAGTATAGAACCTTTCACGCTAAAAAGTTGAAAACCATTATACTTCGTGTTTCCGTAATGGGCCAATCCGTTAGATTAGAAGTACTCCAAAAAGGCTCGTGCTTGTCCCTTCGCTAGTCGTTTGGGGACAAACGAGGGTTAAATTGGTATCTATTATAACTACCCGAACCGTCGTTATTTGGGAAAGGCAAAACTTTGGGAAAACTTGACCCCACCATCCCCCCAAAATGGGATGTTACCGCTAGGGCGGAGGTGCTCTAGTGAGCCAAGGAGCGCCATGGAGGGATAGTCGGGGGAAGAACTTAAATAATGCAAAGCCTTATTTTCTCCCCTTTTCCAAAACATCAGAAAGAGGTAAGGATCCTGAGAAAGCCTCAAAATGCCGCTCTTGGCTTGGGAAAGAAGGAGGAAGAGATTTCTAGCGCAAGGATGACGATAGCTTGCGGATTCTCAGTCAAACCCACCATCTCGATGTTTGAAAACCAGGATTGAAGCTAAAGTCCCTCTTCAACTACTAGGTGCCCAGTTAGGCTAGGTTTACTTAATTGAGTAGTCTTAAATGTATGTTCACTGCGTAGTATGTTGATAATTGATGGTAGAATTTATGCGTAGGCCTTCGTGCACCTAAAAATGGGATGGTTGTACATGCATGCCTAGTGGTTACGAGAGATGTCTACCATAGGGGAAGTTCCGTCCTGTGAACTAGGTGTAGGTGATGGTTGATTTCATGTTTTCCGTGATGTATGTTAATAATTGCTTCATTGTAATGCATGTATTTATGTGAATGAAGCCTTGCTGATCAAACCTAATGAAATGAGTATGAATGAACAAATGTATGCCATGATTCCACACTTGATGGTATGATTATGAGTATGTACGTATGCGTGCTATTGTTATTGTGTTGAATGGATCGGGTGTCACGTTACGACACACTAACTGAGATCGGGTATCATATTCCAACACTTATATGGAGCGGGTGTCATGTTCCGACACACTAATTGGGATCGGGTGTCACGTTTCGGCACACTAACAATTTGTATATGTGTTCCATGAGAGGACCATTGAATTTTCGTATCTATTTTTTATAGACAATGTGGAGTTGTACATTGCTTCTAAAATGGTTGGCTGAACCATAATTTTGTATAACTGTTTTAATGTGATGTGCTTATGTTTCATATATCTCGTTATTGAATGAACAATGAATGGTAGCTCAACCCGGAATATGATAAGGTTAGTGGAGACCAAGGGTCTAGGTGTTGCTAAATGTTGCTCCGAGAGGTGGTCTGTGTTATCATCGTTGAGAATTAGGGTGTTGATATGTTGCAAGTGTTAAGTAGTTAGGTACTACACAGGTTGGGGAATTGTATGGGGACGGTTAATAAGCCTTGATAGAACGTACTATGGAGTCAAGGGTTGATTGGTGATGTGGAATAAGTAAAGGTATGTTCTGAGTAGTTGGCCAGGTTGGTGGTGGTACATCTCGAACCTCCTCCAAGAGGTAGAATGGTTAAGTTATGATCAAGCACGGAGTGAGTACGGGATTAGATTGAAATGTACTAGTATATGTGTAAGGGCAGGAAAATATAGCGGTGGAGGAATGAACAATCCTATTGCATGTTTTCTACAGCTGAATTTTGTTATATTATGCGGTGAGTATCAGATTGACCGATGATGCCTACCAGTACGTGTGGTTTGTACTGATACTACTCTTCCTATGCCTTTTTGACATAGTCTGGTTGCAGGGTCAGTAATGTTTCATAGGTGAAAACGAACACAATCTCCAACAACTTCTATTTTTTCTTCCATGTGGTGGGAGCTGCGTCATTTGTTACTGTATTTTCTACCTTATAATCTTAGAAGCTCTTGTACATGTTTAGACTAGATCCTTGGGGAAGTTAATTACTTTAAAAGTCTTAACTTGAGTTTCTGAAAAAGATCGTTATGTTATAAAAATCTTGTAAATGCTATTTTATCTCTAGTTTTCTTAATCTTCCTCATGTCTTTAACTATTTGGGAATTGAGGGTTCTCCAACTTAGGTATTAGAGTAGGTGCCTGCAGGCCCGGTGGGTTGGGTCGTGACAAGTTGATGAATTTTTATTAAAATTAATATAGTTGAATAGTTAATGGGTCAGACTCATAAATTATTTAATATACTTTACCACTTGGCCCATATAATTAGATTAAGTTAATGGGATTTAGTGTTATTTTTATCAAAAATTCAGAACAAAAGAGAAGAGAACTGACAAACCAGTCACGAACGGAAACAAAAGAAAACCTACGGTTTTAGTTGAGGATAGCTTCAGGTACCTCCTTTTAAATTCTCTTTTTAACTAACAATGGTATATTTAATTTGTTAGTGAAAAGAAATACATTAGAGATTTAATAACTGCTAGCTATTTGTAGTTTTAGTGTTAGAGTCAAATTACTGAAGAATGTTGAAGTAATGGTTAATTAATCGGTGATAATTATTAGCTAATGATTAGGTAATGATTGGAAAGTGAATGAATGGAAAATCAAGGCACGTTGGGGGTTGGGTTTGATTTTTGGTTTTATGGGTAAGGTGCATGTTATAGTTGAGTTGAAATTTTTGAATTTCTTGTGACCGTTTTGGGGGTTCTGGGGATGATGAGTCCGAGATTTGGACTCATTTAGGGATTTGATTATATAGGTTTAGTGTCCTTAAATGCTAAGTTTGTGCCATGAACTGATGAAAAATCCTTGATTTTCTGGTACATGGGTTGAGGAACAAAGCTAGGACATTAATAGGCAAAAACCACGACACAAGCTGAAAAAGAGAGAGAAAAACAAGCCTGATGATTGCCAAGAGAACTCGACAAATTTCCAAGTCACTCCTGGATCGCCTAAATTTACAGAACACTGAGCCTGAAATAGGAAGAACTTAGGCGAACTGCATTCCCTATCGGCGATTCGCCGACTACATCAGCGAAGGATGATCATGTCGCCGAAAATACTGATTGAGATTAAGGTGAATGCAGATTGGTGAGCTAAAAGACTAAAGAGTGCATCGCGGAATGGAACGGCGATCCCGATCTAGATCGCCTAAAATTACAGTGTTTGAACGAGGGAAATGTGAAGAAAGAAGGTGAGATGAAAGGATGATCAACGAGTCGCTGAATGGTCGGTGAAGCCCGACTTTCCTCGCCGATTGGCCCCAAAAAGTCACACCTCAGATTAGTGTAAATTGATTTTTGGAAGAGAGAGAAAGCATTCAGAAATTCTGAGGAACAAAAGAAAGAGAGTAAAAATATTGCTATTGTTGATTTTGAGTAATTTTAGCAAGACTTTTCAATTGGGTATTGTAATAGAGAAGTTATTATTCATCTTAGATTTTCGATTTTCAAATACCCAGCCATGGAGTTTGTGGTAGGTAGTGAATTTCTTTCTTTTGCGATGATTGTCTAATACCCCGGTCTTGGGGGTTTGACAATGTAACCAATTGCTGTGATTGATTTAATTGGTGTTAGTAATTATTGATTTTCGGTGTTAAATTTGAAATGGGTGTGAGTCATTACTGCGGTTTAACTCCTTTATTGTATGTTTATTGCAATATACCTCAGTGTTTTATGCTTGTTTGAGAGAGAAGTGTAGAGCTAAGGTAGTAACTTGGCATCCATAGCTAGTGGGTCTTGACGATTTCAGCTTGAGAAAGTGAAATCCAAGAGTCATCCTTTGTATCTAGCTCGAGAGAGTAGATTTGATGAGATTGTGGGCTGGTCTTCTTATGGAATGCGTTGAGGTTTGAAAGAACTCAGTTGAAATAAGGTAATTGTTTGAGAGAAAGTTGTCTTATCTAAAGCCCATCCTACCTATGCCGAATTAACATTGTTGGTTAGTGATTTGCACCCGTTGAGTTGAACTTCGCAGTTGATTAGTCAAACCCCCAAGCATTGTCTCATAATTTGATTGTTTCTTGTTGATTGTTGAAGCAGTTTCGTAGTCTAAAAGTTGTTCGCGCTGCATAGTGGCTACGTCTTCCATTTTGGTTCATATTTTCCTAAAACATTTGTTCTTTCAGCTGCGAAGGTCATCGCCATAACTTCACCTTTGAATTCAAAATAGAACTACTCTCTGTGGGATCGACTCTAACTCTTTTGTTGGATTTTACTGCATAATAACCGTCAACACCTAGTATTGGATGAGGTGTTGTTGATACGTTAATCAAAATGGCGCCGTTGCCGGGGAGTAATGCTGTTTAGAGTTCCTTTGTCAAAGTTAAATTGTGAATTTGTTGGCTGTAGTTAAATTGATTCAGGTTGTATTGTGCTTGTGTTGGTAGCATTGAGTAGAAGAGGAAATGAGCGAGGAAGAAATGACCGGGAGCCAAGCGGGTCACCGAGATGGTATCAATGATATTAATAGTGTGTACAACCCAACCCAATTGGGTGGAATTGGTGTAATTTGCCTACCATCAACCGATGGGGATGCTATATTTGAGGTCACGAGCACAACTGTTCATCTCCTCCAAATGAAGGGACTTTATGGAGGGTTGACTCATGAAGACCCACATGATCATGTGAGGAATTTTATAGATGTTTGCAGCTTGTTTTCATTCAAGAATGTGTCACAAGAGTCAATCCGGCTTAGGTTATTTCCACTATCTCTGACGGGGGAAGCTAGCAAGTGGTTGGCTGAGTTAACAAAGAATTCTATCACATCGTGGGATGAGCTTACCACGACATTCAATGCGAGCTTCTTTCCCCCGTCGAGGATGATGAAACTCAGAGATAACATTCAAGGTTTAAAGCGACTGGAAGGTGAACCCATCCATGAAACGTGCCTGAGGTTTAAGAAGCTTCTACATCAATTCCTGACTCATGAACAGCCAAACAATTTGCTGCTCTAATACCTCTACCGGAGTATTGATTCGATAAATAAAGGAGTGGCTGATCAGTTGGTTCGAGGGGGAATAATGTTGCAATCGTTTGAGGTGGCTTCATTTCTTCTTGGTGACAAGACGAAAATAAATCAAGCTTGGTACACTAAAGAAGATCTAGTTGCGCCTTTTAGCTTTAGAATGACTCAAGAGCAACTTGATAAGGAAAGAGAAAGAGATGAGAACATCAAGAAGATGATAGCTCAAATGGAACTACTACAAGCACATGTATTATAAGAGGGTCACCGAGATGGTATCGATGATATTAATAGTGTGTACAACCCAACCCAATTGGGTGGAATTGGTGAAATTTGTCTACCATCAACCGATGTGGATGCTATATTTGAGGTTATGAGCAAAACTCTTCTTCTCCTCCAAATGAAGGGACTTTATGGAGGGTTGACTCATGAAGACCCACATGATCATGTGAGGAATTTTATAGATGTTTGCAGCTTGTTTTCATTCAAGAATGTGTCACAAGAGTTAATCCGGCTTAGGTTATTTCCACTATCGCTGATGGGGGAAGCTAGCAAGTGGTTGGCTGAGTTTCCAAAGAATTCTATCACATCGTGGGATGAGCTTACCACGGCTTTCAAAGCGAGGTTCTTTCCCCCGTCGAGGCTGATGAAACTCAGAGATAACATTCAAGGTTTCAAGCGATTGGAGGGTGAACCCATCCATGAAGTGTGGCTGAGGTTTAAGAAACTCCTACTTCAATGCCCGACTCATGGACTACCAAAAAATTTACTACTCCAATACTTCTACCGGAGTCTTGATTCGGTGAATAAAGGAGTGGCTGATCAGTTCGTCCGAGGGGGAATAATGTTGCAATCGTTTGAGGTGGCTTCATTTCTTCTTGATGACATGACGAAAATAAATCAAGCTTGGTACACTCAAGAAGATCAAGTTTCACCTTTTTTCTTTAGAATGACTCAATAGCAACTTGATAAGGAAAGAGAAAGATATGAGAACATCAAGAAGATGATAGCTCAAATGGAACTACTACAAACACGTGTTAGAAAGTGTGAAAAAGCCCCAAGGAGCAAGGGGAGTATTTATAGTTGAGGAGGGTTCTTCATTGAGTTATTCAAGGCCGGGGGAGAATTAAGGTTGGAACTATAATAGTTATGAGGAGGGTTTCCACCCACATTATTTACAGCGGGTGGGAACCAAGGTTGTAACTCTCACAGAGAAGAAGAGTAGAGAAGATACTATCAAGAATGAGCTGAGCAAAGTGCTCCTTGGAGAAGAGAGGATGATTATGAAGAAGATCACACTCAATCAAGTGAGAGCCCAAAGTCAAAGGGGAATGAAAGTAGTCCCCGAGTGGACGATCTATTGTCGCGTATCCTTGACAAAGTTGAGGGTTCAGATGATTTTCTAAAAGGGATGAAAGCCAATTTCTTGTCTTTAAACAATAGAGTGAATTCTCATGCTGATGCAATCAAGCTTCTTGAAGGTCAGTTGAGTCTACTTTCAGCACAATTGAAACCAAAGATAATAGGGGACAACAACACTACATACATCACAGATTTGGGGGAGAATGGTGATAGAGACCTGGTTGTGGTTACACGTAGTGGGAAGGTAGCGGTAGGTGATATGAAGGGCACTGATGAGGCACCAACTCATGAAGAAGATAAAGGTATTGAGGAAGAAGAGACACCTATCCAACAAATCCCTCCAATGCAAAAAAGTGGTGAAACCTCTTCCCAAAATAACTCCTCCATTTTCCCCATTGTCTTAAGAAGAAAAATGAGGATGAGAAGTTCAAGAAATTTTTATCGGTGTTTAAGAAATTATCGATTAATCTCCCTCTAGTGGAGGCATTGTTGGAGATGCCGGGTTATGCCAAGTTTATGAAGGAGTTAGTCACAAAGAAACGAAGCTTGGACTTTGAAACAATTAAAGTCTCTTATAGTTGTAGTGCAATTATTACTAATGAAATGATAAAAAAAGGAGGATCCTGGAGCCTTCACCATTCCTTGCACTATCGGAATGCTCCAATTCGCCAATGCCTTACGTGATTTGGGATCAAGTATAAACCTAATGCCATATGCAATCTATAAGCAACTTGGATTGGGTGAACCGAAGTCTACAACAATGAGGCTTTTGATGGTATATCGATCTATCAAGCACCCCGTGGGAATACTCTATGATATCTTGGTAAAGGTTGAACGATTCATTTTTCCGGCTGATTTTGTTGTCCTTGATTGCGAGATTGATGCTGAAATTTCCATTATTTTGGGAAGGCCTTTCCTAGCAATCGGGAGAGCGTTAGTGGATGTTGAAAGTGGAGAGTTAATGTTCCAGGTGAATGAAGATGAAGTAACCTTTAATGTGTGTACTTCAATGAAGCACCCCAACGATATTCATGTGGTTTCTACTATTGATGTGATTGATGAAGTCGTAGCTAGTGTTAGCCATTTAATGTGCATGAGTGAGCCACTTGAAGCGGTGCTTGCAAACTATGATGAGTCGGAAGTCCAAGGTTATGATGAGGTAGTAGCAGCCCTTTTCGATTTGGGGGAATATTCAAAGACTCCATTAAAGATCGATATTGATTTGAAAAATCGGGAAAATCCTCCCCCAAAGCCATCAACGGATGAACCACCAAAGCTTGAGTTGAAAGTGCTCCCCTCCCATCTTCAATATGCATTCTTGGGGGCAAATAACACTTTACCCATAATTATTGCGGCCGACTTGCTTGAATGGCAAGTGGAGTTACTCCTTGAAGTATTAAGAAGATACATCAAAGCCATTGGCTGGAAAATCGCTGACATTGAGGGCATTCCACCCGGCATTTAAACTCACAAAATTCAGCTTGATAGCGAATGTAAGACGAGTGTTGAGCATCAAAGGAGATTGAACCCACTGATGAAAGAGGTGGTGAATAAGGATATAATAAAGTGGTTGGATGCAGGGGTGATTTACCCTATTGCGGATAGTACGTGGGTGAGTCCGGTCCAATGTGACCAAAAAAGAGAGGCATCACGGTAGTCCAAAATGAAAAGGGAGAGCTTGTTTCTATGAGACCGGTGACCGGATGGCGAGTATGCATGGATTACTGGAAATTGAACTCGTGGACCGAAAAATATCACTTCCCATGCCCTTTATGGATCAGATGCTTGATCAACTTTCAGAAAGAGGATGGTATTGCTTTTTGGATGGGTACTCCGGATATAATCAAATATCTATTGCTCCGGAAGACCAAGAGAAAACCACGTTCACTTGTACATATGAGACCTTTGCCTTCAAAAGAATGCCGTTTGGATTGTGTAATGCTCTAACAACATTTCAGCGTTGTATGCTATCCATTTTCGCTGATATGGTAGAGGATTCAATGGAAGTCTTCATGGATGACTTCTCGGTTGTGGGTGACACTTTCAAAGCATGTTTGGTACACTTGGGGCAGGTCCTTCAGAGATGTGTTGAGACAAATTTGGTCCTCAATTGGGAGAAATTTCACTTCATGGTTAGAGAAGGGATAGTACTTGGTCACAAAGTGTCACAACAAGGGCTGGAAGTTGATAACGCAAAAATCGAAGTCATTGAGAAGTTACCACCACCAATCTCGGTGAAAGGCATTCAGAAGTTATCATCACGTTGCACAAAACATGTTTATTGGTCGTTGGGTCGTGAAACCCATCGACATAAGGGTGGATTTGTTAAATGTAGAATCGATACCCGAGATCGATCCACCTAAGGTGTATGCATGCATGACTTAAATTGAGGGGTGGCTTAGCTCTATCTTATATTTTCTAAGATTTGGCTTACTAGACACAAGGTTTCCGAGTGGACAACTCGATTGAGGAGGCTACACAGTCCCACGTAAAAATATCAAGACACCCCACACATATATATGCCAACTCTCCTAACTTTTGGGATTTTGAAAGAAATTTGCGGGTGCGCAAAACACACCTCGCGTGTACGTGTGATTGTGTAAATTTTCTAGAATTAGAGAAAGTATGAACATAATGACAGTTTATAAAGCAGTAACAAATATACAATTTATATATATCAGTTACAAATAAACATTTTAGATAAACAATAACAAATAGGCAGTTTATATCACATAAGCATGAAAAATAAAGCATTAGATATCTCAAATAAAGCAAGCAAGTAAGCATATGCTAAAAACCTTAATAATAAACCTAAGTCAATTATGGTTCAGAACCTAAATTTCCCAGCAAATACGCCATTTTTGTTATGCTGTAATTTGACTAATATTTAGAAAATCACTTTTTGAAATGTTCTAAGTATAAAACAATTTGAGAAAAATACTTAGAAAAGAGTCGCCACTTAATTTTTTAAAGAAATTAAGAAAACTTATAATTTAAAAAGACTCTAACAGATTAAGTCTTTAAAAATATAGAGAAAATTGATAAGAGGTTCTTATTTATGCTTCAAGTAGGTTTTTAGGCATTTGAAGCGCTCGCTAACATGTGGTTATCCTACGACTTCAATTAAATATTTGACTATTTGTTGGAAAAATGTTTTAACATAAAAATAATAATTTACAATATGCATTAATTTGAGAAAATAGTTAAATAAAGAATAATTTTCATTTTTTTAAGAAAAGAGGACATTAATTGAAACATTTGAATTGATTACAAGTGATTAGGATTTTAACAAAATTAGGTTAATTAGAATTTATTTAAATCATTTTTTAGAAATAATAATACGAATCAACTTGGTCAATCAAACCATGAAAACTATTTTTTATAAATTGAAAAAGTTTTGACTAACCCTTTTGAGAAAATGACTAGGTAAAGAAAAAAAAGACATTTTTAAAGTTTATTTGAGAAGAATACCTTAACTTGAAACAATCTTAAAATGAGTAAAATGTGATTAAATTAAGAAGCATATTTTTTAAGAAAACAAAAGATTTAACTTGATTAAAGATATGAAAAATTGATCAATATAAGTGAACACAAAAAAAGAGATGTGTTTAAAGTAAACCAACACAAAGAAAATAACTCATCTTTTGGGGAATCTAATTAAGTTAATTAATAATTTTAAGGTTAGAGTTAATAAACAAAAAATAATAAATAATCACAATTAAATAATTTGAGAGTAAGGGAGAGATTAAATTTGGGCCTTTCTTGGGCTAAATTCGCTGCTACTCTTGGGGTTCAAACCAATTCTCATTTTTGTATACAACGGCTGTATATCATCTTTTTTCATATATTTCTTGCTTCCGTACACCTGTATTTTTCCTCATCCCTGTATTTTCACATTTTTGACCTGTATATCACTGTATAATGAGTGTATGCTGCTGTATACAGCAGCTATGCAGCTCTTACTTGGGCTTTCTGGGGGCCGCTACTTCAATTTCTGCCCATATTCACTGCCTTCAACCGGTTTTGTTACTTCATGATTTGCAATGGGGGACTGACTCGAGGGAAGACGAGGATTTGGGGCCTTTATGGCCCATTCGGAAATGCAAAGAAAAGAAGTACACCATGGACTCGGGAGGAACTAGCTCATACACAGAAAAAGAGAGAAACAAGATAGAAATTAGTATTTGACCATATTTTAAACCTATACGATAAAACCAAAACGCATAAAAAATAATAAAGCAAGATATGTATATGATTAGTTCGACCTGCCAATATTATACAGGGATGACAAATGAATGCACACAATACTCAAGGAATCTTCACTTAAATTTAATCCAACCCCACATGACAAGATAAGACACTAAATGAAGGGACAAATAAACAAATGGATTGGCAGTGATCACATGAAAAAGGATTTATGCATAATTGTTGGACAAGATGGAGAGAACAATTATCAATCAAAATGGAGTAGACTATTGGAGTTGTCCTCTATCCAATATTTTTACTGGAGGAATTAAAAATAAGTAAGAACATATCAGATCATTCTTATAATTAGCAAATGACAGAATAGGCTCCATATATGGAATGGAATCATTTTATGATGAGAGGAAAACAAGAAAACATCTATGCCTGAGTCCAAGAATGAGACTTGTTCAAAATATACACTACAAAGGATTCATGCTTCATAAATTGGGCGGAAATGAGGCAGCAAGACGACTACTGGAAAATCACAAGGTATATGATGAAATGTTAAAACAAATTAACGAGACTTGCAGTTATGAGAGACAAACCAATGAAAATACGAGCCTAAGAATGGTATGCTTAAGTACTGCCTAAATGAGGATAAAACTACACTAAGCCAAACATGAATTCTAAAAAAATGTTATTGTTACCGGCAACAATCAGGCATAAAAAAAGAAACAAAAAAAAAACAGACATGGATATACCCATAAGAAAGGCTAAGCACTTTGAGACTTCAAAGATGTGAGTGGAGGCTAGCATTTTTAAATAATAAACACACCACTCAGTGATCTTCTCGCCAAAATTCAGTATGCAACTAAGACAAGAAAACAGAGGCTACACTTGATACAACAAAACAGAGGCTACACTTGATACAACAAAACGATAAAGAAGACTACCGAAATCACAAATAATAGTGGCTCAAAACAGAACGGTGCAGCTAACATATTCATTGACACCTAATGAAAAATGGATCATCTCAAGAGAACTCAAACAGAGATTCAGCTGAACATAAAGACACCAAATCGAGCTAACACATATGACGACTAACATATAATATCGAAGTAACTTCATTTATGCTTGAGAGCACATTAGGCACAAGATTCAAAGCAAGATGAACATGTGATTCGAAACAACACGCAATATAAACTTAAACAACTACAAACTGATTTGAACATCTAATCGAGGCAAGGCATGAATAACACAATGATCGGCCAAGCATTCCAACAACAAAGGTAATAAACCATGGCCATTCATATTCGATCAAAGTGAGAATGAAGCCAAGGAAAACCCAAGAGAGGCAGGCTCATCACATAATACTCGGAATCAAAATGAAAACTAAACAAAATATAGATATTATCTTTTTCCGGGCAGCGTTCCAGGATGAACGAGCTTGGACGAGCTATTCACCACCGCACGAGGAATTTCCGTGGAAATTTGAGTTCCAAAACAGCAAACCTAGAAAACTCTAGTTACAGAATACTATTACACTATAAAATCCAATCTCCAAAACCGTCCCCCTTGGATCATTGAACGTAGAGAACTATTTATAGGGAAAAAATGGGCGATTTAGGGGGGGGGGAATTCGTGTTCAATTTTTGAATCTTTTTCTCCTTTTCAAGGCAAAGGATATGGCTATTGCAGGCCTGCGACTCCGCAAAAATGGGAAAAAAGAAGACGTCAGGACGGCTGATGTCGACGTCTCAGAACAGCGTTTTTTCCTGGGTTTGCTGAACTGATGCGTATGGAAGAAGAAGACGCGTATAGGGGTATGGGATACTCTACGCCTACATTGTATTGTTGACGTTGGAAACGTTGTGGGTTTCTTTTGTTTTGGGATTGGGCTGGGTCATTGGTATTGAATTATGCTGGCTGAATTGGAAAATAAAAAGGAAGTTGTTTTGGGTCTAATCTTGGTCTCAAAGTTGAGTTAAGAAGAGCTAATAAAGTGGCTTAAGAATTCAACTACGAAAAATGGCCAAACGAATTGATAGTATAGCCAATTGAATTTAAAATTTAGCCAAATTTAGTTTGACTAGTGAATTCGACTAAAACTTAAACAAGGAGAATTAATATGCTTAATTAACGAGATTAAGAGAACAAAATAAAATAGTTAACCTACTTATAAACTAATTGACCTAAAATTATATTCATAATTTAAACTAAAGTAACAAATACTTAATCAAAGAATTTTTTTTTTGAGATGATTTTTGAATATTCTTAAAATATACTAATTATATACATAATTTATATAAAACACATTTATTATTTAAAAATTATAAAAATGTTACACCTGTTTAAAATAACCTGCAAACTATATTATATTTTTTCTAAAATTTTATAAAACTAATTATTTTAAATCGTTTGAAATTGAAGAAGCTCGATGATTAATCTATAATGCGGATGTCCAATATTAGGTGTCAACAGTCTTTATGGTGGGGTGCGTACAACTGCTAAAGTTCTTCAAAGTGGTTACTACTGGCCATCTCTTTTCAAAGATGCTCATGAGTTTGTAAAGAAGTGCACTCAATGTCAGAAATACGGTGTAGTGTCTAGAAGACATGAGTTGCCTCTCACACCTATTTTGGAGGTTTAGTTATTTGATGTTTGGGGAATAGATTTCATGGGTCTATTTGTGAGCTCATTTGGTAATAAGTACATTTTGGTGGCAGTAGGTTATATATCTAAATGGGTAGAGACTGTCGGACTACCAAACAATGAAGGGAGAAGTATTTTTCAGTTCCTAAAACGCTATATCTTTGCCAGATTTGGTACACCTCGGGCTATTATTAGTGATGGGGGATCCCATTTTTGCAACAGGCTTTTGACGTCCCCATTGAGAAAATATGGGGTGAGACATAAAGTAGCAACACCGTATCATCCTTAAATGAGCGGCCAAGTGGAGGTTTTGAATCGGGAGATCAAGAGTATCTTGGCCAAGACAGTGAATGCAAATAGGACTGATTGGTCTCAAAAGTTAGATGATGCTCTGTGGGCATATCGTACCGCCTATAAAACACCAATCCGTATGTCTCCGTATTACCTAGTCTTCGGGAAATCTTGCTGTTTACCGGTTGAATTGGAATACAAAGCATTATGGGCATTATAGGCTGTAAATCTGGACTAGGCAAACACTTCAAAATGAAGAGTAGATTAGCTCAATTAATTTGATGAATTCAGGTTCAGGGCTTATGAAAGTTCTGCTATCTACAAAAAGAAGAAGAAGAAGTGGCATGATTCTAGAATCCTTAAGAGGGAGTTCCGAGTGGGAGATTGGGTGTTACTATATAATTCTCGACCAACACTCTTTTCGGGAAAGTTCAAATACAAATGGTCAGGTCTATTTAGAGTAACACAGGTGTTCACAAATGTTGCCATTGAAGTCGAAGGTAAAGAAGACCCTGCCTTCAAGGTGAATGGGCAACACTTGAAGTTGTATTTTGGAGAATGCCATGATATTTCTGTGATTGAAGTGGTGTATCTAGAAGATACTTGAGAGCATTTCCACGTCGTACCACGACGTTAAATAAAGGGCTTCTTGGGAGGCAACCCAAGTGTTAGTGTTTTAAATAATGTGTGCTGAATGTGCAGGTGTATGCGATTTTACGAGGCGAGGATTCCATCGGTGGATTGCCGAATAAGTTTGGCGATCACGAAGTTGATCGCCATCCTGGCATCAAAAGTGGGGCTGAGATACTGGAACATTAGGCGAGGTATCCTCTTCACTCGACAACACGCCGAAGTGATCGGGCGACCCGACTTTTACCGCCTTTTTGCATTAGCCCTGATAGCTCGACGTCTTTGAGCAGTCGGCGAGGAATCGAACCCATTAGGTGATGCGCGGAAGCTATTCGGTGTGCTTGCTCTTGTCCGCCTTTCTGTCCCATAATGGACTGGTTGCATACTGGAATATTCGGCGAGCCCAGAATATTCGGTGAGTCGCCAAACAGTTCGGCGACTCCAACAAGCCTTCACTGAATGGGCGCCTAGTGAAGATTCCTTGTCACCCTACTCTGATTGTTTCAGTGCCAGTAGTTTACTTTTACCTTTGTTATTGTTGGCTCTATATTCACATTTAGGACAATGTTGGATGATTTTGGTGGGGGTGGTAGGAGTCTGGTTATTAAGTCTTTTGTTCTCGAGTGAGTTATTCGAGTATGGTCGTGATCAATGCTGATGACTCGAGTAGTGCTCTTAATTGAATGAAGTGAATGTGCAGATACGACGAGGCCAAATGAACTTGCATAGACAATATGTGGACTTTTTGCATCTCGTTGTGACTAGTTGGTTATCCAATGGAGTCTCTTGTGATGAACATTGCACACTAGCTCAAATGAGTCTCGTTTGATATCGGTGCCAATATCTTGTGTGATAAGCTTACCATGAATATTGTGTGGTGACACCTAGAATTTACCCCGTTGGTCCAGTTGACTAAATGATGCAAGCTCTTGAAGTGATCTTAGGCAAAAATTTTGATGAGTGAAACAATTTGACATGATACCTCTTTTTGTGGCCAACCTTGTGAGATGTGTGAACCTTGCTTGATCCCCTTTGAGCCTTATCCTTTTCTTGGAAGAAACTTGAACAATTGTGACCCCTCTTTATCCCTTCACCCATAACTCTCATGAAGTATGGTTTGTTTGAATAGCCAACTTAGGCCAAAAGCCTAAGTTGGGGGTGTGGTGAAAGAATAGGTAAAACAAGAAGTGTGAAAAATTCCCCTGTGAGCAATGATTTTGAATGTAACACCCCAGAAATCTAACGAACTAAGCTAGAGCCTAACATGTAAACTAATAGCCTAAATGGGGTTAAACGTAAAGATAAGAGTCGTAAAATAACATCCCCTACTTAGTACTAATGTTTTAGGACCTAAACGTCAAGGCATGACCCCCCAAGGGTCCTTGAAGAGGAACAAGGGACTGCCGAAAAAGCTGTCAAAAATAGCCTGATCCACGAAATGGGCACCCACGCCCCGTGGGTGGACTCATACCCTGTAGGTGGGGGTCGTGAGTCGAGGCTAGACCTCCCCCAACTCTCCCAAAATGTCTGTCCAAGCTACGACTTAGCAGCACGGTCGGTAGACCCACTCACGCCCCGTGGGTGGGGTCTCGTGAGTGGGAGGCTTGAGTTGGCCAACATGAGGGGCTGCAGACCCAAACCACAAATGACCAGTACGGTCCGTGGTTCCATCCACTCCCCGTGGGTGCCAAGTTGCCCAAATCTCGGCCAAAGGTGGGATGTTTTAAGTAATTTCTATTTTAATTATTCAAGGGTGGGGACGGTTTATATTAGTTATTTAGACATAAATAAGTAGTTATTAACTATTAACCACCTCCTTAACACCTCATAACTCACAAGACTCAAACTAAAAACCAACTCCCCTCTCCAATATTTCTCTCTCTAAGACTCCATTGAAGAGCAAGAACAAGGTCAAGCTTAGGGTTCAAGAAGCAGCCTTTCTTCTCCAATTTCTTGTGGAAATCAACTTAAGGTATGGATGCTTTTCATATATGGGTAGCTATCACCTATAGAACCCTTTCAAACTTGGGTTTTAAGACTTCCAATTCCACCAAAAACCTACGGTTTTGAATCTATGTCATGGGTCTTCTTCCAAAATGTTTTCAATTGTTTAATTATGGTTTATTGTGGTTGATTATGATGAATTATTATTGGAATAATGGAGTATTGTTGAATTATGATGAAAATCTCCCTTGGACCCATAATTCCCCCATCTTCCTAAATTGTGAACTATGATGTGACTTGATTGATTATGGGAGCTTGACAATTGATTATGTTTACATTGATTAAGTTGTTGAATCATTATATCTCTCTATCTAACGTGGAAATTCTAGAAGTTAGGGTTGATCTTGATTCATAGCCTTGAAGGGCAACTTATTAGGGTTTATACATGTTGATGAGGATTGTATATGAACTCATGATTCACTTAGATAATGATGATCCTATGACAATTGTGTAATTGTGGTATTGTTTCAAGATCCTTCTCCCCTATACCCTTACACTTGACTAAGCATGAAAGGTCTATGATTATGATAATATTGTTGTGTTGATTGAAAGGCTATTCTCATGAAACACTATGAACATGATGTGAAAGGTTTACACACATATTAATGATTCTAAGGTTGAAAGGACATTCTCACCTAATGAATCCATGAGCTACCATGATACTATGTTGGTTTGAGTTCTAGGCTTTCTTCCATAAACATGAATCTAAAGTAAAGGTTTTACATGAACACTAAAGGGAATTAAGCTTAGCACTGAGAGGATATGAAAATGATATGGAAACTTTTACGTTAGTTAGTCCGGCTTCCCAAGACATGTATCTCATGAGATGGAAACCTTTTACCTCAGTTAGTCCGGGTTTCTAGTAGCAATCTCCTTATCCCATAACTATGTGCCCACATAGGTCTTTAGCTAGTGGATCCACCTAAATTCTAAACATGTTAGTTCTACCTTAGGCAAGTAGGACACCTCTTTTCGGTGTGGGGCATGACATCGGATTCCATGTAGCTCACATGGTCTATGTCAGTTAAGGTTATATTTCCCTATATGAAAAGAGCATGATCCATGACATGACAAGAACAAGAATATGAACTATGAACAAGAACATAAGATATGTACTATGATTACATGAGAGGTTCTACTTAGTATGAATGGGGGTATGAGACTTCATTCATGCATTGCATAAGTAGGCTTTAAGAGTGATTGTGGTATGTTCTTTTATGACATGATGCTTTATGAGTTAATGTATGTTTTCTATGAATATGAACCATGAATATGAACATGAACATGAACTATACTTATGACTTCTTAATGAGCTTTACTTAGTGTGAGTGGGGGGTATGGGACTTCACTTGTACATTGCACAAGTAAACTTGTAAATGGGTTATGGTGTGGTTTCCTTATGATATGAAGATATATGAACCTATGTATGCAAGATATGAATTGTTACTAAGAGTGACTTTACTTATTATATGATATGAACATGAATGACTCCTTGTCTATGAGTGTTGGCTATGGATGAGGTAAAGGTAAGTTATGCATGATTATGGTAACTTAGGGTTGCTTATGATATGGGTTGACTATGTATTTACTCTAAATGTGCATGATGACTTTTAAACTTGATAAAGGCATGGTTTTAACTATATGTCCCATTTATGCATGTTTTAAGGATTTTCTATGCATGGCTTCCATACTTAGTATAATATTTGTGCTAACCCATATTTCTCTACATTTTCTTATAAGTGTAGGTTCTGGTCGTTGAGGTATACTTCTTTTTTCAAGTAGAGTTTGGGTTGACTATTCTCCAAGCTTGGTGAGTCCTCATGGTTCGAGGACAAGACATTATTCATTTCTAGTTCTTTTTGTACTTCCATTTTTAGGACTATGATGTAATGGGCTATGTCCCTAAGATTGTATTCGATTGTATTAGATGGTTTCTTTGAGACAAGGTCTAGAATCTTATATTCCTTTTATGAAAAAGACTTCTATTGTAAAAAGTTTTAAATTCTATATCATTTCTATGTACTTATGTACATTATTATGCTAAGGGCTTGTATGAGACCCCTTCGGGGTCAAGTACGCAGTGTTACATCTAGGGGGTACCCCTGGGTCATGACATTGAAAAAGATTGAACCCTCCATGTAAAAAAAAGAAAAGAGAAAGAAAAGAAGAAAGAAAAAGAAAAAGAATGAAAAAGTTGTGAAATAAAATTGTGAAAGCGGCAAAAGAAATGGGGTGTCCGGAAGCTCATTGGAAGTTAAATAATGGGGTGAATGATGAGCATGATTAAAATGTTGAAGAGAAGGACGAAGGTGATGTTCAGACCGCATTTCATGAGAGTAGAAGCCACTGAGCCTAAATGACCATACCTTTAAACTCAGCCCCGTTACAAGCCATGAAAATACCTTCTTGATCTTGAGTGAGATGAAACAAATGTTGATTGGTAAATAAGGGCAAACCTATGGGTGAAGTCATGCATGCGTTTATCCTTGTGAGTGTGAGAGTCGTATGTGATTCTGGAACTATAAATTGTTGAGACATTGTGTGTGAGTATGGAATAATCTTTGTTGTGAGGGAATTCGAGTACCTTTGTTGAGCTTTAACTTACATATGAAGCGTGTATTATGAGCTTGAGCATCTACGATAATGGTGGAGTCAGAACTTGAATATTTGAGTTCATATTTGATCATTACATGAGTAATTGAGTCTTGTTGTGTGCATTCATGTTGAGTCTTTTGTAGCACTGTTTGAGACATCCTTTTTGAACTGCTGAACTTGAGTTTTACTTGAGGACAAGAAAAGTTTAAGTTGGGGGTGTTTGATGAGTTCGAGATTTGGACTCATTCACGACTTTGATTATATAGGTTTAGTGTCCTCAAATGCTAAGTTTGTGCCATGAATTGATGAAAAATCCTTGATTTTCAGGTACATTGGTTGAGGAACAAAGCTAGGACATTAATAGGCAAAACGGATGACACAAGCTGAAAATGAGAGAAAAATATGCCTGATGATCGCCAAGAGAACTCGGCGAATCGCCAAGTCACTCCTGGATCGCCTAAATTTATAGAACACTGAGCCAGAAATAAGAGGAACTTAGGTGAACCACATTCCCTATCGGCAAAGGACGATCATGTCACCGAAAGTACTGATTGAGATCAAGATGAATGCAGATTGACGAGCTAAAAGACTAAAGAGCGCATCACTGAATGGAATGGCGATCCCGATCTAGATTGCCTAAAATTTAGTGTTTGAATGAGGGAAATGTGAAGAAAGAAGGCGAGATGAAAGGACGATTGGCGAGTCGTTGAATGGTCGGTGAAGCCCAACTTTTCTCGCCGATTGTCCCCAAAAAGCCACACCTCAAATTAGTATAAATTGATTTTTGGAAGAGAGAGAAAGCATTAAAAAATTGTGAGGAACAAAAGAAAGAGAGCAAAAATACTGCTATTGTTGATTTTGAGTAATTTTAGCAAGACTTTTCAATTGGGTATTGTACTAGAGAAGTTATTATTCATCTTAGACTTTTGATTTTCAAATATCCAGCCATGGAGTTTGTGGTAGGTAGTGAATTTCTTTCTTTTGCGATGATTGGCTAAAACCCAGTCTTGGGAGTTTGACAATGTAAGCAATTGCTGTGATTGATTTTATGGGTGTTATTAATTATTGATTTTCGGTGTTAATTTGAAATGGTCTGAGTTATAACTGTGGTTTAACTCCTTTATTGTATGTTTATTGCAATATACCTCAATGTTTTATGCTTGCTTGAGAGAGAAGTGTAGAGCTAATGTAGTAACTTGGCATCCATAGCTAGTAGGTCTTGACGATTTCAGCTTGAGAAAGTGAAATCCAAGAGTCATCCTTTGTATCTAGCTCGAGAGAGTAAATTTGATGAGATTGTGGGCTAGTCTTCTTATGGAATGCGTTGAGGTTCGAAAGAACTCAGTGGATATAAGGTAATTGTTCGAGAGAAAAGTGCCTTATCTGAAGCCCATCCTACCCATGACGAATTAACATTGTTGGTTAGTGATTTACACCCGTTGAGTTGTACTTTGTAGTTGGTTGGTCAATCCCCCAAGTATTGTCTCCTCAAATGATTGTTTCTTGTTGATTGTTGTAGCGGTTTCATAGTCTAAAAGTTGCTCGCGCAACATAGTGGCTATGTCTTCAATTTTGGTTCATAGTTTCCTAAAACTTTTGTTCTTTCAGCTGCAAAGGTCACTGCCATAACTTCACTTTTGAATTCAAAATAGAACTACTCTCTGTGGGATCGACTCCAACTCTTTTGTTGAATTTTATTGCTAAACCACTGTCTACACCTAGTATCAGATGAGGTGTGGTTGATACGTTAATCAGGGGACAAAACTTACTTGCAATTATTGGCTAATAAATGCCAAATGATTGTGGCAATTGGTAAATAGAAATTTCAGGGAATAAATTATAAAAGTATTAGTATATGAAATTGAGTTATGCAAATTTTGTTCCTCGAAGAAATATATGATATCTTGAGTATTTTTCCAGATTTATTTTTGTATTATTATATTATAGATCTAGTTTTTGATGTATGGAGACAGGTAATTAACTAGGTGTATATTATATGATTAGAATTGAATTTTAGATACTTGGAGAGATTGAGGCTTAATCCTAGGATTGAAATTTAGCAAAATATGATTCTTGACATATAAATTATACAAAGATTAGGAGCTTGGCTAGAAATATGAGTGAGTTTTTGGGTCTAGGATATACATATAATAATGTGAGTGTCTACGAACTCACGTGCTTACAGATATTACATATTTGATAGATTGGGAACGTTCTGAAGCTTTAAGAAAGGGAAAGGAAAAATCTTGAGGATTTGTGACACATGTTCGACATTCAAGGTATGTTAAGACTTTCAGACTTTGTTGAAGGACGTTTTTTTAAATTAAAGATTAAAAATAGAATAGAACATGAGTAAGGGCGAAAGATGGGATCTCGTACCAATGGTGTGACGGGCATTGGTACGAGTACTGGTGTTAAAAAGGGAAAGTTTATTAAGATAGAATGCGGATTAGAATCCAAGAATGCCAAAACATATGGGCATTAGCTGATGTATTATTGACTTGAACTCTTGTGTGATTGTGTTTTCTTATTGAACCCGTATAATTGTGATTGTTTGAGATGCACCATCATCCCTTATTTTTGAAATCATAATGTGCATATGTATTGACATGAGAGTGAGTATAAGTTGGGAACATGGAGATCGTCCGTGCTGGGGATGGTGAGATGTTAAGATTATAATTTTGGCACGTGGAGATCATCCGTGCAGAAATTGTTTGGTTTTACGATAGTACTTTGAGATCGTCAGCACAGACATGTGGGTTGGCTTACCTATCGGTTGGGAGCATAGGTGTCATCACGACTTGTAAATTTGGGTTGTGACAATTTGGTATTAGAGCCCTAGCTTCATCGGGTTCATGAGTACAAGAGCAATGTCTACTAGAGTCTTGCGACTCGGTATGCTGACGTCCATACCTATCTTCGAGAGGCTATAGAACATTTAGGAAAACTCTATTTTTTTATTCGTTATCGTGAACATTTGACCTGGTTGAAATTCTAATCTTGATGTCTCATTCTCTCTCAGATAGTGAGGACTCGTACATCTACAAGTGGTGATCAAGAGCCTATTCATGCGCCTGCTTCTGGGATCACTATCCGAGGTAGAGGCAGGGGCGAGGTCAAGGTCGGGGTAGGGGTCGTATGGCAGCACCTGTGGAAGGCCAAGTACCAATAGCTACCCAGATCCATGATAGGATAGTACCTCCTGATGCAGATGTTAATCATGGGGATGTGCAGGATCGTGTCGAAAGGGATGGACCAGCTCAGGCTCCACCCAGTATTATTGCCACCCTAGTGCTTCAAGACACCTTGGCTCGTATGTTAGGACTTTTAGAGGGGATGACTCAGGCAGCAACTTTGCCTATCACCTCTGATGCCTCGCAAACCCGTGTTGGAGGTCAGAATCCGGATTCGGTGGTTGACTCCCAAGACTCAGCCAGCTGATGCTGTAGCTCCCCGTTTAGATAGAATGGAATTTCCAGGTATTGCATCACATTTGGGGAACATGCCTTCCATGACCGTTGATGAACAAAAGATGTTCGGGAGGTTCAGACTGATGAATCCTCTGACTTACACTGGTGACTTAACTAAGGATGCATATGAATTCATAGTTAATTGTCATGAGAGGTTGCATAATCTTGGATTAGTGGAGTCTCATGCAGTTGACTACATAACATTTCAGATGACTTGCCCTACCAAACAATGGTAGAGGGATTATATTAGTAGTAGGCCAGCTAGATCCCCTCCACTGTCATGGACTCAGTTTACTTAGGTGTTCTTAGCCAAGTTTGTTCCAGGCAGTGAGAGGGAGAGAAAGAGGGCCGAGTTTGAGGGTTTACAGCAAGATGGTATGTTAGTCGCATAGTATGAGGGTAAATTTCATGCCTTAGGTAGGCATGCTTCGATAATTCATCCCACTGAGGCTAAGATGGTGAGAAGGTTTGTCAAGGGCTTGATTATTCCAATTTGTCTAGGAGTTTCAGGTTGCTTCGTCTAGTGTAACATTCCAGAAGGTGGTAGATGCCGCAAGGAGTTAGAGATGATTTGACGTGAGGGCATTGAGCAGCCTGAGGGTAAGAGGGCCCGTCATTCAGGTTATTATGGTGGTGCTCTGCCTAAGAGTAGAGGTTACTCAGGGAGAGGTGATGCTTATCGTGACCAACGACACTAACCTACGGTACGAGTGTCTACGATCGTCGATAATATAGTAACCCAACCAAGGATTGGGGACGTGTCCTAAGGGAGTGGTTTAGAGAATTAGTAGAAAATAAAATTAAGTTCTAACTAGTTGTAGCTAAAGACATTAACGATTAAAAACATTGTAAATTAAAAGGGGTGACACAAAGGTGTCAAATATCAAATGGGGTTTTTATCATAAGTAGTAAAAACAACAAAAATAACAAGAAAATCAAGTATGGGGACAAGTTCTTGGGGTGTGACTGCAATACAAGTTGAGATAAATCGTTGGGTACATGCTTTCGATAGGAAATTTGCAAGATAATAGTGACTAGGCTAAGCTTTAGATGGAAATAAGTTCCCTCTCGGGAAACTTACCCCGTTTTAAGTGTGTTCATCTCGGACACACATTTGCCGCATGAAGGCCAGCGTACGCCTTAACCCACTCACTCTCTCGAGCTGAGTGATAGGATATGGGACTAGGGCTCACCCTCTCGGGCTGAACCTCATGTCGACTCACTCCTTAGGCCATCAGTCTAGCGGTCTTGGTGTCGCGACCTCCCTCTCCGGCAAGCCGAAAACACATGGGTGGTTTTGTATTTGCAACTACAAACTCATTAGATTAAACCACAACCACTAGGTGAAATCACCATTAAAATACATCTAACCTATCAGCAAGCAAGACCCAACAATAATATCAACAAATATTTTGCTAAATCACACCCCAAGAATGGGGTTTTTTAGCCACACATCAAGAAATAACAAAATACACCTAAAATGAAACTAAAATAAAATGGGGTATAAGGAATTAAACCTTGATTTAAGCAAAGGAAGAAGAATGGAGAAGACCCACTTCCAACTTGGGGAAGATTAAATCCTTCTTTCTTCAAGTCTCCCAAAAAAACCCTCTCCAAACTTGAGAGAAAATATCCCAAAAAGTACTATTCTATTGTGAAAATTAAAATAAATGTTCGACTCCCTAAAATTAACAACAAGTTTAGTATTTATAGAATACAAATAATAATATCTGGCGGATCTTTTAGCGAGGTTAGTCGGTATCACCAATTAACTCGGCGATTAGCCCTTTGGTGTAGTTCGTCGTCGTCTTGCACTAGCCTTCAGCATCATCATGCTCCGTGTCATTGTGAGACCTAGTACTACTTCGCGGAATATTTCGGCGAAACGCCGAATGCTCCTTTCATCACCTTTTTTATCCTAGTTCTTCAAGGCTTCGCGTATTGGAGCAAAGGGCGGAGTGCATCTCTTCGGTGAGTCACCAAGAGTGCTTGGCGATGCGCAGGCTTCAGCTTCTTTGTTCTTTTCAGCCTTTTTGTTCCTTTTTGCACCTAAGTGGCCATGCTTCCACTAAAACTTGAAATATCTGAAACTTAAGAGTTTTCATCAGTTATTGAGACAAAATAAAATTTGAGGACACTATTTCTATCAAAATAAAGCCCTAAATGAGTCCAATTTGTGGACT
>NW_006238984.1:771331-790187 GCF_000226075.1 Solanum tuberosum | reverse complement strand
ACTCAAAGATTCAAGTTGTGACACACCATTACCAAAGATTCTCATGCTCGCAATACTTGCTACTTGTGCAAGTTCAAGCTTAACAAAAAGTATCTAAATGCCCTCACATAAAGAATGATTCCATATTCACGCTTAGAGGTTAATCAATTCAAGATCAAGAATCAGATGCAAAGCTCACACTCACAAAGAGTAACACAATGAATGTTTTCACCCATAGGTTTGCCCTTATTTTCCAATCAACCTTCGGTTCGGCATGCTCAAGATAAAAAAGGTCTTTCTAATGCTTGTAATGGGGCTGAGTGAAAATGTATGGTCATTTAGGCTTAATGACTAACGATCCTTATGAATTGTGGAGCTTTCAACACTTCTTTTTCTTCACCTTCTTCTATCAATTTTTATTTTAATGCTTCTAAGTCATCCTAATCTTCACTCCATGAATTACTTGGAAACCCCATTTCTTTTGGACTTTTATTCCACAATCTTCTTTTTCATTCTTTTTTTTATTTTTTTATTTTTCTATTTTTATATGGAGGTTTTCCATTTTTTTTCCGCAACATCATGAGTTGAGGAGACTTTTCTTGCACTTCTTGACTTCTTCTTTTCCTTTTCACCACACCCCTAACTTAAAATTTTGGCTTAAGTTGGCTATTCATTAAATCATAAGTCATGAGGATTATAGGTGGTGGTTGAATAAAGGTCTAGGTTTTCACAAGTTTTCTTCCAAAGAAAGGTAAGGCTCAAAGGGTGTTCAAAATAGTTTCACACGTTCATAGGTAGGTCACAAAAGAGGTATATGTCAAATTGGCTCACACTCTTTAAAAGTTGCCTAAGATCATTTCAAGAGCACACCTTACTAAATCAATCAGATTAACGGGGAAAATTCTAGGTTTATTCATGCATGGTTCAAAGTAAGCTCATCACAGAAGGCATCAATACTAAAGTCAAACAAGACTACACACTTTCGCTAGTGTGCAACGGTCATTACAAGAGAATCAATTCGATAAATGGCTAATCACAACGAGATGCAAAGAGTTCACATATTGTCTATGCAACTTCATTTGGCCTCATCGTAGTCGTACATTCATGTTTGTTCAATTGTAAGCACTATTGAAGTCATCGATATTGATTGAAACCGAGATTCAAATTTTTGCAAAAGAACAACCACATTCAACACATGAGAGGTGGCAGAAATGTGCGAAAAATTCAAAATTTTTCGGAAGGTTCAAAATCATTTTGCAGTTAAAAATAAATGGAAATGAAGCCACAAGCTCAAACAATCACAAAGCAGTTTTAAAAACACAATTAAAAATAGACAACCCAAATGTACACCAAAACACAAGTATCCGAAACAAGCAAAACAAGGTGGGCCTCACCCCACCACAAATAAGAGCGTTTGTCCTCAAATGCAAATAATGATGGTATCCAGAGTTGAAGAAAGATAAGATATAGAAAGAGGTAAAGAAGGGTCCTGTCTATGCAGTCTCTCTATTTGCCGGGGCATTAGTGGCTGATGGAGCAGTCTGTATATGGGCATCAGTGCCTGGAGTAGTCTCAGACTGAATAGCAGTACCAGATCCGCTAGGAGTTGCTGTGGACGTCTCAGCCGGCAATGTCTAGATCACCGGCTGCACAACCGTCTCTATAAGATCTGGCAAGTCTCTGAATATGCCCTCATCTCTGCTCTTCTATGTCTCCTCAACATCCATTGATGTCAACTTCTCATCGGTCTCTGAATCTGACTCTGCATGTGCTGTGCCATCCCCCTGCACATATCCGGTGGTCTCAGGAACATCCTCATCATCTGCCCTCTCTATTAGTGAAGTGAAGTCAGTAGACTTAAGGTAGTCTACGTCTTTCCTCAAACTTGCAATCTCGGCTTTTAAAGATGCCAACTCAAAAGCTTCTCCCTGTCTGCTCTCACAAGAAATGACTCTCACTGTCAGGGAATCAACAACGGTCTGAAGTGGGGTAAGTGCTGCTAGTATGACCCTGTTGATCATCCCTGGAACAGACCTCTCCAGTCGGGTAGCTCTCACATCAGCTGAATAGGCCAACTGCTCCATCTTCAGGATCATGGCCTGAGTGATCCTGGTAGACTAGGTGGAAGAGGATGTACCTGGATTATGTGAAGGGGAAGAAGGAGCGGGTATACCTGAAGGCTCCGAAGCTGAAGTAGATGAGGATGCCTCTGCTGGCAATGAGTCAACATCGACCTCTCGAGAAGTATCTGCTAGGGCTGCTCTCCTCCTGTCAACCTCCTTTCGTGTGAACTCGGCCTTTATATGCCGAATATCGGTGGAAGAAGACGTGGTGACCTCTATATCGCTAGCAGGGTCCCGTGGTACTCCGGCACGTCGACATAACTCGATTATCAGAACAGGAAAAGGCAGAGATATCTGTGTCTGTTTGGCTCTCATAGCCATCTCTTGTGAAACCAGCAGTCCTAGGTCGATCCGCCTCTTGGCCATGATAGAACCAAATAATGCCGCCTAAGGATGATGCAGATTGGACTAATTCTGGGATTGCATGATAATGCTGCTGATGAAGCCAAACCAGTATCGGCAGACGATGTTCATATCCCTGTTCTCAATCAGACCTCCTGAACCCAACCATCTTGGGGTGATGTCAGAAATCATCGGAGCTAACCAACCCTTCAAATCATCCAGAGACGAATGATATGCAAACCCTGGTAGGGCAGTACCGAGTGCAGCGGTCGACCTAGTACAACATTAATATGCTTGCTGTGACACTCTACCTCCCTTGCCTCTAACCATAACCGACTTCACCGGTCAGAACTCACTAGCCTTTTTTCTTATTTTTCGGGACCAACTCCCCTAGGCTAAGTAGAATTCCTGAAACCCAGGAAGGGATGTATGGGCCCCGTGGCCTAGTGAACTGCTCAAAACTCATGATACTTGAGTGTGTCAAGCACCTCAGCATGCTTACCTTCCAAACCCTCCACAAATAGTAACTTTTTTTCTAGAATGGTTCGTAAATCATCGCCTTTCAATCTGTTCAGCAATCTGGGTGGAGGCCCCTAGGCTAAGTAGAATTCCTGAACCCAGGAAGGGATGTATGGGCCCCGTGGCCTAGTGAACTGCTCAAACTCATGATACTTGAGTGTGTCAAGCACCTCAGCATGCTTACCTTCCAAACCCTCCACAAATAGTAACTTTTTTTCTAGAATGGTTCGTAAATCATCGCCTTTCAATCTGTTCAGCAATCTGGGTGGAGGTGGAGCTACGGGGAGTGCAGGGGCCACTGAAGGTGGTGCCGGGTTTGGCACTGATTCGGTAGTCGGAGGAGTTCTAGCTGATGTAAATCTGATAGGTGTTGATTGAGGTCTATCTCTGAGCCTATTCTGTCGGTGAATCAAGGGTTGTTCATCTTCCAGCTCAGAAAAATCTGGCTTAATAGCTGACCCTTTCCTAGCGATATGCTTCTTTCATTTGCCTTTATCTCCCGGTGGGAGATCTTGCTTTCTTTTTGTGAAGGACGTGATCCTCCTTCATTGATTGTAATTCCCTTTGCCTTTTTCTGAGGTGGCTCGTTTAAGTTTGTGCGTACCATATCTGCAAAAGATCAAGAAATTAGGCGAAACTCAACTCAAACACAAAGAATCTTATTGCAGAAAGACTCGCCGATCCAGTCGGTGAATTGCCAAATCTCTTTGGCGAGCTAGATCGAACTCGCCGAAGGGATTAGATTGAAATATAGGCAAAGTAGCGATGAAAATTCTATTTGGCAAGACACCGACTACTATCGGCGATGACAAGGTTGTCTGCCAAAAGATACAGTGAAAGAGGGCAAATCAGGCATGCAAAGGGCGCTCTAAAGTCCTATCGGTGAGTCGCCGACTACATTAGACATTCACGAATGTGTCCGCCAAATGTTACAGATCTCTCAGCACTATGGACATGAATGAAGGGCGATCTAAGACCAGTAGGTGAACCGCCGAGTCGTTTGGCGAGCACGACCCAGCTCGCCGAATGATTCAACGTGCCTATATTTCAACCCACTTCTTAGAATCGACCTTACAAGCCCTGTAAATGAAATCAAAGCATGCATACACGAAATTTACACAAGATCCATACTTCCCATCAGACTTCTTCCGATTTTGCCAAATTTGGCTATTTAACTAAGATTACCCTTAGGAATGTTGTCACCCATTCCTTCATTGAGCACTTTTTGTTATTTAGCACAAATATGGGCCACTTCAATTTTGTTATTTAGCACAACCAACCTAACAACAATTACGCAACACCCATTTCAAGTTCATTCAAATCAAAGCACAAACACTAAGGCATTCCACTATTAAAGCATTTTAGGCAAAATTTTCGAATTAACAATAGCATCACAACACCCTATTTCTATCAGAGAGGCTCAACACACATCATCCTAATACTATAATTTCAAGAGAGTGCAAAATTATCAAAAATAAGTTCAGAGTTTTAGAGACTAACCTTTTATGCTGATCAAATTGCTTTTTTAAAACGCTAGGTAGCAAAGAAATCCAACCCCAAACACTACTCACCGACTAAAATACTAATGGAAAGAAAAAATCTAGGAAAACGTACCTTTGGTGTGATTTCAAGGAGTTTGAAATGAGGGAAAGTGAGAGATTCAAAAAATTTGACCTTTGGCCTTTATATAACCGTTAAGTTCTCGGCCATTCGGCGACGTTAGTCTTGTCATCGATAAAATCGGCGACGTGCCAAACGCATACTCATCTCGCCGAGTTGTACAGGACATCCATTATTTTGGGGTCACAATGGCGGATTAAATCGAAATCGCCGATAGGTTTGGCGATTTGCCAACTGGATCCTTGGCTCGCCAACTTGCACTTTTCAACATCTTTCTAACTTTAACCTACAAAATCAGCACACCATTGTTGGAATAGAATAACTTAAAGCAACATCACCTTGGGTTGCCTCCCAAGAAGCGCTTAAGTTAACGTCGTGGCACGATGCAAGTCCTTTCTCATTCTCCGTTATTGGAGTTAGCCCTAGTGTCACTAGGTGACCCCAATATGTCATTTGGGTGGACATGAGGCACTGCAAAACTCAGGAGTGACCTGATTAGCTGGATTGATCTAGAGTGAGATCCAATCATTTGATTCAACACTTCAATATTCTCCTTCATTTCTTCCAACACTCTATCTTGATAGGTGATCTCTTTGAGATTGATTTGAAGTGTGTCCTCGACACGATTTCCCCCCCCCCCATCTCTAGACTTCCTCCGCTCATGAGGGGGTATATACCTCCTTTTGTTGTTGCATTGGACTTCCACCTCTGAGATTTTGGTGGACAAATCATTTAGCTGAGATGCCAGTGTGGTCAGCGTGAGGTTCTTTTGAACTCCTTGGCTCATTTCAACCAATTTTCCACTACTCATCTCAGCTATGCTCATCTAAATGGACAACTCAACAAAAAATGGTGTGGTCAGCGTGAGGTCCTTTTGGACTCCTAGGCTCATTTCAACCAAATTGCCACTACTTTGCTCAGCCATGCTCATCTAAATGGACAACTTAACGAAAAATAAAACTAAAAGTAAAGTTAGTGACACTACAACTAAGAAGAACAAAAATCCTATTAGTCTAAAAATTCTCAAATAACACCACTCCCCGACAGCGGCGCCATTTTGATGCTTATCGTGACCAACGACACTAACTTACGGTACGAGTGTCTACGATCGTCGATAATATAGTAACCCAACCAAGGGTTGGTGTCGTGTACCAAGAGAGTGGCTTTGAGAATTAGTAGAAAAATAAAATTAAGTGCTACCTAGTCGTAGCTAAAGACATTAACGATTAAAAACATTGTAAATTTAAAGGGGTGACACAAAGGTGTCAACTATCAAATGGGGGTTTTGTCACAAGTAGTAAAAACAACAAGAATAACAAGAAAATCAAGTATGGGGACAAGTTTTAGGGGTGTGACCGCAATACAAGTTGAGATAAATCATTGGGTACATGCTTTCGATTGGAAATTTGCAAGATAATAGTGACTAGGATAAGCTTTAGATGGAAATAAGTTCCCTCTCGGGTAACTTACCCTGTTTCAAATGCGTTCCTCTCGGACACCCATTTGCCGCATGAAGGCCAACCTACACCTTACCCCACTCACTCTCTCAAGCTGAGTGTTAGGATATGGGACAAGGCTCACCCTCTCGGGCTGAACCTCATGTCGACCCACTCCTTAGGCCATCAGTCTAGCGGTCTTGGTTTCGCGACCTCCCTCTCCGGCAAGCCGAAAACACATGGGTGGTTTTGTATTTTCAGCTACAAACCCATTAGATTAAACCACAACCACTAGGTGAAATCACCATTAAAATACATCTAACCTATCATCAAGCAAGACCCAACAATAATATCAACACATATTTGCTAAATCACACCCCAAGAATGGGGGTTTTTAGCCACACATTAAGAATAACAAAATACACCTAAAATGATACTAAAGTAAAATGGGTATAAGGAATTAAACCTTGATTTAAGCAAAGGAAGAAGAATGGAGAAGACCCACTTCCAACTTGGGGAAGATGAAATCCTTCTTCTTTAAGTCTCCCAAAAAAAACCCTCTCCAACTTGAGAGAAAATATCCCAAAAAGTACTATTCTATTGTGAAAATTAAAATAAATGTTTGATTCCCTGAAATTAACAACAAGTTTAGTATTTATAGATTGCAGAAAATAGTGCTGGCGGATCTTTCGGCGAGGTTAGTCAGAATCGCCGATTAACTCGGCGATTTTCCCTTTGGTGTAGTTCTTCATCGTCTTGCACTAGGCTTCAACATGGTTGTGCTCTGTGTCACTGGGCGAGATAGTACTGCTTCGCGAAATTATTCAGTGAAACGCTGACTAGTCCTTTCTTCGCCTTTTTGATCCAGCTCCTTCAGGGCTTCGCGTACTGGAACAAAGGGCGGAGTGGTCCCTTCGGTGAATCGCCAAGTGTGCTTGGCGATGCTCAGGCTTCAACTTCTTCATTCTTTTCAGCCTTTTTTTCCTTTTTGCGCCTAATTGTCCATGCTTCCACTAAAACTTCAAATACCTGAAACTTAAGAGTTTTCATCAAATATTGAGACAAAATAAACATTTGAGGACACTATTTCTATCAAAATAAAGCCCTAAATGAGTCCAATTTGTGGACTCATGAAGAGGTTATAACTCTGAGTCTAATAGACCTATTCATGCTACAATACCAACGTGTGAGGCTGATTACGTTGGGCATAGTTCTTTGAGTCTGGTGCATACTTTACATGGTTCTTCTTTAAAATCTGTAGCTAGTAGAGGTTATTCAGGTCATTTAGGTTCCTCTCATCAGCCTACGTCTTGTAGGGGTTGTTTTGGGTGTGGCGATATAGGAAACTTTGAGAGAGATTGCCCTAGGACCAGACGTGGTGGCTCGCATCAGGGTTCTCAGGCTTCAACTTTCAGGGCTGCACAACCTTTGACTAGGGGAGGTATAAGAGTGGCAGAGGTGGTTCTCTTTTAGGTAGAGGTGTTTCCCCTTCTAGTCGAGGTGGTGGTCGTGGAGGTTCACAATCTCAGGGTGGTCATTCTCATTGTTATGCTTTTTCGGGTAGGCTAGAGGTAGATACTTCAGATGTTGTTATCACAGGTATTATTCCGGTTTGTCATCGACCACTATATTATTTGATCTAGGCTCTACTTATTCTTATATGTCCACATATTTTGCTTCGAGTCTGGATATATTATGTGAGTCTCTTGATTTGCAGGTACATGTTTCTACTCCTGTTGGGGATTCCGTAGTGGTAGATCGGGTGTACCGATTTTGTATAGTTACCTTGATGGGATATGACACTCATGCTGATTTGAAGGTCTTAGATATAGTATATTTTGATGTGATTCTCGGTATGGATTGGTTATCTCCTTATCACGCATTTTTAAATTGTCATGCTAAGACAATTACATTAGTTATCCCTGGAATTCCTATAGTAGAATTGAGAGGTTCTCTTTGTCACCCTCCTAAAGGGGTGATATCATAATTTAAGGCTCGTAATTTGGTAAAGAGAGGATGTTTGGCTTACTTGGCGCACATTCGAGATACTAGTGTTGAGACACCTATGCTTGAGTCTATTCCGGTGGCGAGTGAATTTTCGGAGGTATTTTTGACAAATTTACCAAGTCTTCCGCCTGACTATGATATTAATTTTCGTATTGACGTAGAATCATGCACTCAGCCTATTTCCATTCCTCTTTATCGTATACACCGGCTGAATTGAACGAGTTAAAGTAACACTTGTAGGATTTGTTGAGCAAGGGGTTTATAATACCGAGTGTATCTCCTTGGGGTGATCCAGTGTTATTTGTGAAAAGGAAAGATGGATCCATGCGTATGTGTATTGACTATCGACAGTTGAATAAGGTTACCATAAGAAATAAGTACCCGATACCTCGTATTGATGATTTATTTGATCAGCTACAAGGTGCTTCCATTTTCTCCAAGATTGACTTGAGATTCGGTTATCATCAGTTGAAGGTTAGGGCAGAGGATATCCCTAAGACAACTTTTTGGATACGTTATGGCAATTATGAGTTTCTGGTAATGTCTTTTGGATTGACAAATCCCCCAACACCTTCTATGGACTTGATGAACAAAGTGTTCAGACCGTACTTGGATTCCTTTTTTATTGTCTTCATAAATGATATATTGATATACTCCCGTAGTAAGGAGGAACACGAGCATCATTTGAGGATTGTTGTTAGGATTCTGTAGGAAAAGAAGCTCTATGTAGAGTTTTCAAAGTGTGAGATTTGTCTTAGTTCGGTATCATTCTTGGGACATGTAGTGTCCAAGGAAGGTATTATGGTGGATTCTAAGAAGATTGAGACAATTCAAGATTAGGTCAGACTTACTTCAGTTACTGAGATTTAGATTTTCTTAGGCCTTGTAGGTTATTATCGACAACTTGTACAGGGGTTCTTGTCCATTGCATCCCCATTAACTAGATTGACCTAGAAGAAAGTGACTTTTCAGTGGTCTGACAAGTGTGAGGTGAGTTTCCAAAAGCTCAAGACTTTATTGACTACTGCTCCGATTTTAACTCTACCCGTGGAGGGAGAGGGTTTTATTGTATACTGTGATTCTTCTTGGATTGGTCTTGGTTGTGTATTGATGCTGAAAGGGAAGGTGATAGCTTACACTTTGAGGCAGTTGAAGATTCACGAGAAGAACTACCTTACTTATGACTTGGAGTTAGCAGCTGTAGTGTTTGCATTGAAGATTTGGAGGCATTTCCTTTATGGGGTACATTGTGAGGTGTTCACGAATCATCGTAGTCTCCGATATATATTCACTCAGAAGGATCTCAATTTGAGACAACAAAGATGGTTGGAGTTTCTCAAAGACTATGACATGACTATTCTTTATCATCCGGGCAAGGAAAATGTGGTAGCAGATCCATTGATTCAAAGGTGGTAAGTATGGGTAATCTAGCCTTGTTATAGGCTGGCGAGCGTCCTTTAGCTAGGGATGTCCAGTCCTTGGCCAATAGCTTTGTGAGGCTTGATATTTCAGAATCTGGTAAGGTTTTGGCTTATTTGGAGGCTAGGTCATCCTTGTTGGAGAAAATTCAGACTCAACAGTTTGATGATGGTAATTTATGTAAGATTCGAGACAAGGTGTCAAAAGGAGAAACCAAGGATGCAATTCTTGATAGCGAGGGAGTTTTGAAGATAAAATGTCATATTTGTGTTCCTCGGACAGTTGGTTTGATTAAGATGATTATGGAGGAGGCCCATAGTTCTAGGTAATCTTTTCATCTGGAAGCTACTAAGATGTATCGTGACTTGAAATAACATTATTGGTGGTGTCGTATGAAAAGGGATATAGTAGATTTTGTATATCGGTGTTTGAATTGTTAGCAAGTGAAGTATGAATACCAAAAGCCTGGAGGTGTGACCCAGAGGATGCCCATACCTGAGTCGAAGTGGGAGCGCATTGCTATGGACTTTATGGTAGGGTTGCCTCGTACCTTGGGTAAGTTTGATGCTATATGGGTCATCGTGGATCGACTGCTAAGTCTTCACACTTCGTGCCAGTTCAAACTACTTATAATTCAAAGAAGTTAGCCAAGATCTATATTCGAGAGATAGTTTGCTTGCATGGGGTTCCCATTTCTATTATTTCAAATTGTGGCACACAATTTACATATGATTCTTGGCGGTCTATGCAGAAAGAGTTGGGCACTCAGGTGGATCTTAGTACAGCCTTTCACCCTCAGACAGATGACCAGTCTGAACGGACTATTCAAGTTCCTGAGGACATGTTGCGGGTGGGTGTGATCGACTTTGATGGCCACTGGGATTAGTTTTTTCCTTTAGAAAAGTTTGCTTACAATAATAGTTACCATTCGAGCATTGTGATGGCACCATTTGAGGCTTTGTATGGTAGGAGATGTTGATCTCCAATTGGTTGGTTTGAAGCGTTTGAGGTTAGACCGTGGGATACATATTTGATGAGGGAGTCCTTAGGCAAGGTCAAGTTGAACCAAGATAGACGTTTCATGGCTCAAAGTAGGCAAAAGAGTTATGCACATCGAAAGGTTTGTGATTTGGAGTTCATGGTTGGAGAGCGGGATCTATTGAATGTTTTGCCTATGAAGGGTGTGATGAGATTTGGAAAGAAGGGCAAGTTGAGCCCAAGGTATATTGGTCTTTTTGAGATTGTTGAGCGTATTGGTGAGGTGGCATATGAGTTGTCTTTGCCACCTGGTTTGTCGGGTGTTCACCCTGTATTTCATATTTTGATGTTAAAGAAGTATCATTAGGGTTGTGTCCATGTAATTCAATGGGATTCAGTGTTACTTGATCAGAATCTGAATTTTGAGGAGGAGCCGGTAACCATTTTGGATAGGCAAATTCGAAAGTGGAGGTCGAAAGAGATTGCTTCACTAAAGGTTCAATGGAAGCATCGTCCAGTGGAGGAGGCTACATGGGAGACCGAGTCAGACATGAGGAGTAGATATCCTCAGCTTTTTGAGCGTTCAGCTGTGTTCTATTCTTTTACAGTTCGAGGATGAACGTTTGTTTAAGTGGTAGATGATGTAATGACCCGCTAGGTCGTTTTCAGAACTAGGACTATTGGAATCTTCCTGTAGAATTTAAAATGGAAACTTTGAAATATTCAGTAAGTACGAGTATCTAGTTGATGATTTTTTATTCAAATTAATATAGTTGAATAGTTAATGGGCCAGGTCCATAAATTATTTAATATACTTTACCACTTGGCCCATATAATTAACTCATGTTAATGGAATTTAGTGTTATTTTTATCAAAAATTGAGAACAAAAGAGAAGAGAACTGACAAAGTAGTCACTAACGGAAACAAAAGAAAACCTACGATTTTAGTTGAGGATAGCTTTAGGTACCTCCTTTTAAATTCTCTTTTTAACTAACAATGGTATATTTAATTTGTTGGTGAGTAGAAATACATTAGCGATTTAATAACTGCTTGCTATTTGTAGTTTTAGCGTTAGAGTCAAATTAGTGAAAAATGTTGAAGTAATGGTTAATTAATGGGTGATAATTATTAGCTAATGATTAGATAATGATTTGAAAGTGAATGAATGGAAAATCGAGGCACGTTGGGGGTTGGGTTTAATTTTTGATTTTTTGGGTAAGGTGTAGGTTATAGTTGAGTTGAAAATTTTGAATTTCTTGTCACCGTTTGGGGGTTATGGGGACAAAACTTACTTGCAATTATTGGCTAATAAATGCCAAATGATTGAGGCAATTGGTATATAGAAATTTTGGGGAACAAACTATAAAAGTATTGGTATATGAAATTGAGTTATGCAAATTTTGTTCCTCAAAGAAATATATGATATTCTTGAGTATTTTTTCCAGATTTATTTTTGTATTATTATATTATAAATTTAGTTTTTGATGTATGAAGATAGGTAATTAATTATTAGGTGTATATTATATGATTAACATTGAATTTAAGATACTTGGAGAGATTGAGGCTTAATCCTAGGCTTGAAATTTAGCAAAATATGATTCTTGACATATAAATTAGACCAAGATTAGGAGTGTGGTTAGAGATATGCGTGAGTTTTTGGGTCTAGGATAGACATATAATAATATGAGTGTCTACGAAATCGCGTGCTTACGGATATTACATATTTGATAGATTGGGAACGTTCTGAAGCTTTACGAAAGGGAAAGGCAAAATCTTGAGGATTCGTGACACATTTGCAGCATTCAAGGCATGTTAAGACTTTCACACTTCGTTGAAGGATGGTTTTTTCTAATTAAAGATTAAAAATGGAATAGACCATGGGTAAGGGTAAAAAATTGGGGTCTCGTACCTATGGTGTGATAGTAATTCATACAAGTACTGGTGTTATAATGGAAAAGTTTATTACTATAGAATGCAAATTAGAATCCGAGAATGCCAAAGCATATGAGCATTAGCAGATATCTTATTGACTTGAACTCTTGTGTGATTGTCTTTCCTTATTGAACCCGTATAATTGTGATAGTTGAGGTGGATATGTATTATGTTGATATTTGATTGATTGAGATGCACCATTATCCCCTTTAATTGAAATCATATTGTGCACATGCATTGACATGAGAGTGAGTATAAGTTGGGCACGTGGAGATCGTCCTTGCTGGGGATGGTCAGATGTTAAGATTATAATTTGGGCACATGGAGATCGTCCGTACATAAATTGTTTGGTTTTATGAATTGCGTTGAGATCGTCCGCACAGACATGTGGAGATCATTCATGTCGGTATATGGACCTCGCGAGTCCCCCATGGGTCATGAACTCTCGATGTATTTCCGTGGAGTATTATGTATATACGATTGAGAGAGTATTTGGCATCTGAGGCATATCCTTTCATGGTGTCACATTGCATTGCATCTCATTACATCATTTATTCTTGTTGATTACGTGCTTTATTGGTGGTTGTACATTACTTGAAGTTTGATTATCCTTATTTGATGAAGCTTGACCGGTAAGTATAATATAGACGTGTATAAGTAAAGAACTAATTTTTCTCATATAAACTCCTGTCACTACTTCTTCGTTATCAGTCTATGAGATATATACTAGGTACATGTGGTTTCGTACTCATACTACACTTGTTGCACTCTTTGTGGTGCAGATTAGATTCCAAATACGAGCACATCTCGTGGAGATTTTTGAGTCCGGCTTGAAGTATCTTGGAATTGTGGTGAGCTGCTTGGCTATTCCGTGGCCCACACTTTCCTCTATCGTTTATTTATTCTATTGTTTTAGTATTCAGACATGATATCTCTTATGTTTAGACTTGTCATTTCAGTTTTAGACTTGCACCATATTTAGAAACTCTTGTACTTATGACACCAATTCTTGGGTGGTATTCGAGCTTTTCGCAATTTTGTATTTATGAAGGACTTAGCGTTAGAGATATTTTACTCGTTGTTTACCTTTTTACCTTATTATTTAGTTAAATTGGTAAAATTATTGGGTTGACTTACCTATCAGTTGAGAACATAGGTGCCATCACGACTTGTAAATATGGGTCGTGATATTCTCCAAATACTGCTTCTTACTCTTTGAAATACTAATCACTCGTCCTACAAACTCAACCAAAATGATTTTTTTCTCTCAATAGTCATCTCCTATAGGAGGAATCAACATTCTTCCAAAAAGTCTTTTATTTTGAGGAGAAACTTTTTGTTACATGAAATTTCTCCTTACACTTATATCTTACGAAGGATCACAAGATACTCTCCTTCCTCTTTTCGTAAATAAATCACAAGGCTAGAAATTAGTTGGTCATCTTTGCGGCATAATTAACATTCTTTCAGAAAGTATTTTATTTTGAAGAGAAACTTTTGTTACACAACCTTTCTCCTTAACATCAATATTTTCCGAATGATCATGAATTCGTTGGACATCTTAGCAAAGGAATTTGATACTCGTATATTCATTATCATCATTACAAGAAGAGACAAAGTGAAGAAATCCATTGTTGTAGGGTATAAATACTCTAATATTTTTATTTTATCGGCTAACTAAATATAAATCGTTATTAAAAATGAAAAGTTTTAGTCTTTTCATCTTCCATATACTTAAATGTGTATTAGTGTGAGGAAAGTTTTAAAGATACATGATTGATTGGGTAGTGTATTTAAATGTTTTAAGTTTTTTAAAATACAAATAAATAATAGAAAACAAAGATAAAATATCAGAAAAAGGAGAAAAAAGATAAATAGGAATGGAGGCAACAGAGAGGTACCAAATCATATTGTCTATATTCAGCTTTATATATATATAGATTTGTTTTGCTTTCAATTGAATTTTCGAATGCGGTATTGTTTTCTTTTGCAGTTGGTTATTGATAGAGGTGATTTGATTATAAGAGTTAGGTTTGTAAAATGTGGAATATTGCGATTAATTCTAACAAAACGGGTTGATCAATCTGGATATGATTTTTATTGATGTAAAGATATCTAATTACATGATTTTTTAAAGCAACCCAACTTTACTTTTTTCATTTTTTTGGGATTTTTGGTCTAAAAAACACATAATTTTTTTTCTTTATATATATATACTAGATTTGCCATGGCATGGGCCCAACATAACATAACAATACAACCTAAGCAATTTAACCATATGGAAATTATGGATTGAACATGACATTTTTATATACATGTACAAAAAAATAAGCTCACATAAATTTAAATAATATTGATCATTTTGTTCTAGATAGGCTACGTACAATAAATACATAATTGGGTAAGTGATGATAAGTACATACGAACACCCCACAGGCCATGGGTATAAACATTATAGAGAGAGACCAGTAATACTCAACGCTATCCTTCAACAAAATAGTCAAGTATCCTCAAAATCCGAGGGATGACATTCAAATTTAGTACATGTATGAGAGTTAACACATGGATAACACAAGCATACTTGTTCAATTTCTCCAACAACGCTTGAATACCTTCTTTATTCATCATCATCATATTTCTAGGAGTACTTCATAATGACCTCTTCCTTGGACTTGCTCCAATTTTTGTAGAACCTCTTCAACTCCTCATTGAGATGTTGAGCTCAATTAGTATTTGAGGCAACACAATAATGAAGTATCATAATAAATCCAACAACACCAACTACCACAATTGAGGTTGTTCCAATTATAGTGACCGTCTCATATGTTTGTCTCATGGAGTCTTACAATTCAGCAGATAAGATGTGAATATTAATATTTAACATCATCATGGTAGTTTCTTTCCTTGGGGTTAAAGGGGGTAGGACAACACTTGCAACCCAAAGTCTAGATAATAAATGTATGACAGAAATGTGATATAAATAAAAAGGGTGATTTTGCTTGATACAGATTTTTCAACTTCTCTCATACTGTGGGTCATTTTAACCTTCTTACCTAAGAAGAAAGTCAGTTTGCAGGGTTTGCTTGCATCATCCTTAGGCACTGAATTTTTTTGAAAAAGTAAATAAAAATAGATGACAAATAAGGAAAGATTTAATATATTTACTAAAAGGTAGTTGAAGTTGTAGAGACACTAATAGCTTCTGGTAACTCCAAGATCTTGAAACATATTAGAGTACATACATATGTTAAAAGTGATAAATTCAAGAACCGAATCCTACTCTAACTTATTGCCTACTTTTATATCGTCTAATAACAGTACAAACAATTATTCTATCAAATAGTATCTGCTTAGTAGGTTAACCCTCGTTGTAGGTGCTTAATGGCCTTCATTGATCCAGAATTGGAGAAACAAATAACAATTCACTCATGAATATACTCTTTATATATCAATCCTCGATAACAATTGTTTTGTCATATGGAGGTTGCAAGAAAGCTAACCTTATGATTCATTACTCTCTAATACTATCTCATGAATTAGAACAAATTCGGCGTATAATCAAAAGATCAATTCAATCAAAATAATATATAGTTTCAAAATCAATTACAAATACAATGTTCGTCTTAGATAATCAACAAAGACTAAAAATCACTGGAAGCGTCTCTAAGGCCGTAATCAATTACAAATACTTTTGTTTTCTTAAAGAAATGATTTTACTAAGAGCCCTTGAGGAACTTGAATTCTCTCCCTCATAATAGAATTATTCTAGTTATCCTTGTTGCAAGAATGGAAGAAGTAGCAAGACTTTTAAAACTTCAATGGGTAACTATCTGAAAACATATTCCCGACATATACTATTTGCGTAAGAGTGCTGTAAAAAAATAAATTTGTGAACCATTGCACTAAGGAAATATTGATGTCGGATCTCTAACATATTTCTTATGCATCGAGACATGGATAACGTGATGCACCGATGCCAACTCATTTGGAAAATCTAACTCATAAGCAACCTTACCAACACGTCTAAAAATATGATATAGGCCGACACATTGGGGACTAAGCTTTCCTTTCTTACCAAACCTCATTACACCCTTCATGGGTGAAACTTTCAAGTAAACGCAATTTTGCCGACTTTGAGCCATTTTCAATCCTTCTCTTATAAGTCGAACTTTCTCTATGGACTCATGTACCAACTTGGGACCTATTAGGGCAACTTCACCCACCTCAAACCATCCTATAGGAGATCTACACCTCCTACCATGCAATGCTTCAAACGGAGCCATACCTATACTTGAGTGATAACTATTGTTATAGGCAAACTCAATCAATGGTAAATGGTCATCCTAATTACCTTTAAAATCAATCAAACAAGCCCTTAGCATGTCTTCCAAAGTTTTGATAGTTCTCTCCGCTTGGTTATTAGTTTGTAGATGAAAAGTCGTGCCAAGATTAACCCTTGTGCCAAGACCATTTTGGAAGGACTTCAAAAACTAAGAAGTGAATTTAATTCCATGATCGGAATTAATGAACAAAGGTACTCCATGCGACTTTACCATTTCTCTCAAGTACAACTTGGCATAGTCCTCCGCCGTATAGCAAACCTTAACGAGAAGGAAATGAGCCGATTTCGTCATCCAATCTACTACCACCCAAATTGAATCATGTTGTCACCGGGTGCGACGCAAACTAACAATGAAGTCCATATTCACATTTTCCCACTTCCACGTAGGAATGTTAATGTCTTGGGATAAACCTCCCATTTTCTGATGCTCAACTTTCACTTGCTGATAATTAGGGCACTTAATCACAAATTCCGCAATATCTTTCTTCATCCCATTCAACCAATAAACTTCCCGCAAATCACGGTACATCTTGGTGACTCCCGGGTGAATGGAATACCGAAACTATGGGCTTTTGTCAGAATCTGTTCCCTCAAGTCATCTACATTTGGAACACATAACCGACCTTGGTATCTAAGTACACCATCTCCCCCTTGGGAGAAAGCCTCCACGGATTTCTTAAGCATTGCCTCTTTCAATTCGATCAAATTGAGTCAAGACATTGCTTGGCTTTCACATCCGCCACAAAAGACGATTCAGAACCATTGTGAATCATAACGCCACCCTTGGTGGAGTCCACTAATTGAACACCTAGTCGGGTCAATCTATGAACATCTCAAACCAACTCTTTCTTTTATTCTTCAATATGAGCAACACTACCCATAGATAATCGACTAAGAGCATCCACTACCACAATACCTTTGCCAGGGTGATAAAGAACATTCATGTTATAATCATTCAATAACTCAAGGCACCTTCTTCGGCAAAGATACTAATCTTTCTGATTAAACACATATTTAAAAGTCTTGTGGTCGGTAAACATATCTACATGTACTCCATACAAATAGTGCTTCCAAATCTTTAAGGTAAAAATGACCGCCGCTAACTCAAGGTCGTGAGTAGGATACTTCTTATCATGGATTTTAAGTTGTCTTGAGGCATAGATAATAACTTTCCCATTTTGAATAAGCACACACCCTAGCCCAATTCTCGAGGCATCACAATAAATCACAAAACCATCCGTCCCTTCCGGTAAGGTCAACACCGGAGAGGAAGTAAGTCTATCCTTCAACTCTTGAAACCTGTTTCCACACGCTTTGGATTATATGAACTTAGCCTTCTTTTGAGTAAAAACCATCAAAGGAGAGGCAATTGAAGAGAATCGCTCAACAAACCTTCTATAGTAACCGACCAAACCCAAGAAACTTCTAAAATCCGAAAGAGTTAGAGGTCTAGGCCAACTCTTGACTTCATCCGTCATCTTAGGATCTACCTCAATACTCTTACTCGAAACAATATGGCCAAGGAATGCTACAGACCTTAACTAAAATTCACATTTGTTAAACTTTGAAAAAAGTCGTTGGTCCTTAAGAACTTGTAACACGGTCCTCATATGATCAATATGCTCATCCTCACTCCTTGAGTAGATCAAAATATCATCAATGAACACAATTAGAAATGTTTCAAGTTATTGTCTAAACACTCTATTCATCAAATCCATAAACACTGCCGGAGCATTAGTCAACCCAAATGACATTACCAAGAACTCATAATGACCATACCAACTTCGAAAATCCATCTTTGGAATTTCATCATCTTTTACCCTCAATTGGCGATTGTAACGACCCGGAAAATGATAGAGTGAAACTAGAGCCTCACATGTGAGTTTGGAGTCGAGAACTTAATGAAATGATTATATTTTGAATTTGACCCAAAAAGTTCTTAAAAATGTGCTTCGGAAGTTACCGGAAACTTGTTTAGCTGTATATAAAAAGATCTGTTTCGTTTTTCGAAAATCCGACTTCATATTCTTGTTTAGGGGGTCAAATTGAGTGGGAAATGGGTCTAACCCAAATTTTAGAGCAACCGTATCAAAATCCAAAATTTCCAAGTGAAGCCTTTTTCGAGGGTCTACTTTGAAGGGTCATATCTCCTAGCACA
>NW_006238984.1:742641-769532 GCF_000226075.1 Solanum tuberosum | reverse complement strand
TAGCATAAGTTGTCTATTTGCTTTATGAGGTGATAATGTGAGCATGCTTACTTGAGTTTTGGAGAAGGTTGCATGATGTGCTTTAATGAGAAAATTGCATATTGTGTCCTTTGATGTTATGATGTGCATGAGATGATTTGGAGAAGGAAGTACCTCCAATGAAATGAGAAAAGGTAAAGATGATGCATAAGGAGTTAGTAGATGTTGTGCCTACTTTCTTGAATTGCATGAAGTTGTGTGGGACTTTCTATGTGGAGTTGATGTTTCCTCCTATATTTATGCATTTGTATTGATGTTATGTTGTAAATGAAATGTCCTTATCTAAGGTAATCTTGGGGAACACTTAAGTGTGCTTGAAGAGGTTGTATGGGCGGTCCCTTCTTGTCTCACTCAAGTGTGTCTTAAGGTTATATTAGGTAGAGGTCCTATGGTAATGAAATGACATGTGTTCTTTTAAAGTTAAGCATGGATTGTATATGGACATATGTTGAGTATATGTATGGTTGGCTATGGTCTTATATGTTAATGTTGACTTGTATTATGTCTCTTATACTTGTAAAGGAAAGGTTTTATCAAATGATATGAAAGCATTACTTCCTTGGAAATGTCCTTTTTGGCATGTTTTTGCATGGTCTCCATACTTAGTACTTAATTGTGCTAACCCCTTTCTTTCCCTTTTTAACTAAAGTGTAGGGATTTGGAGATGGTGACATGTCATGGCTATTTGATAGGTTTCTAAGTGTTGAAGATGAAGACTTGGTGAGTCCTCATAGATTCGAGGACAATACCCAATATGTTCTTTTATGTCTTTTTAGTATTGTTTAGGTTGTGTACGGGATTAGTCCCGAATTTTGTACTCTAAAGTATTAGATGGTTTTGAGACATCATGTATAAAGTCTAGAAAGTCTTCCGCTTGCTATTTTTAATTAAATGTCTTCTTTGTAAAGAAAGTTTTAAATTCCTTATGGTTTTTGTGTCTATGCGATGAATGAATGCTAAGAGGCTTGTATTAGACCTCTTCGAGGTCGAGTACGCCGGTTGCGACTAGGGGGTGCTCCCGGGTCGTGACAACGATGACCCGATCGGAGATCAATCTTAGAGAAATAACTTGATCCTTGAAGTTGGTCAAATAAGTCATCTATCCTTAGAAGAGGATACTTATTCTTAGTAGTCACCTTATTCAACTGTCGATAATCGATACACATACGAAGAGACCCATCTTTCTTTTTAACGAACAAAACTGGATTACCCCATGGAGAGATACTCAATCAGATGAAACCCTTATCCCCAAAAAATCCTTTCAATTGTTCATTCAACTCCTTAAGTTCTGCCAGAGACATTCAATAAGGAGGAATAGAAATAGGTTGCGTATATGGGAGAAGGTTAATACCGAAGTCTATTTCCTGCTCGTGAGAAATAACGAGTAAATCATCTAGGAATACTTCCAGAAACTCATTAACAACGGGAACCAACTCGAGAGTAGGGGTTTCACAATCTTCATCCCTCACCCTAACTAGATGGTAAATGCATTCCTTGGAAATCATCTTTCTAGCTTTAAGACAAGAGAAAAACTGACTCTTAGACATATAATTTCCCCCCTTCCACTCTAGGATAGGCTCATTCGGGAACTGAAACTTGACTACACAAGTTCTGCAATCAATAGAAAAATAACATTAGTGCAACCAATCCATACCCAAGATAACATCAAAATCTAGCATATCAAAGTCTACCGAGTCAACAAGAGTAACTCTATGGGACAAGGAAACAAGAAACTTTCTATAGACCCTCTTAGCCACAATAGAATCACCAACAGGAGTAGAGACAAAATAGTGTTCTAACAACACATCCGGAAGAACATCAAAACTCATAGCCACATATGGCATCACAAAAGACAAGGTAGCTATCACCTGAATCAAGTAAAGCAACAACATTGAGGTGGAAATCTTTTAACATACCGGTGACCACATCCGAAGAATCCTCTTGCTCACCACGAGTTTGAAATGCATAGAACCTATTTTGCTTAGGAACATTTGAACCCGAACCACTAGGAGGAGCTTTCTTTCCCTCTCTTTCTTTAGCCGTAAGCATTGGGCAATCCCTCATTTTATGACCACTCCTACCATAACTGAAGCAACCATTTGTGCTGGCTAGACACTCACCCTCGTGCTTCCTTCGACATTTAGCACAAGTGGGCAAAGTCAATGAAGATATACTACCGTTACCTCCTTGAGGCTTAGGGTTAGACACCCTATATTTATTGAACTTAGGAGCAGCATTGGAGGAACCTTGACCAGAAAAACTTTGTCAAAATCTAGGACGACCATGTCCATCAGACCTTCCATGAGAGAAATTACCATCATCAGTCTTAGCCCTCTTTACCTCTCTAGACTTTTCCTTAATTTTCTCCTTTTCAATTTGTTGTGCATCTACCATGAGATGAGAGATGTCCATGTCATTAATGAGCATGGTGGTTCAACACTCTTTTACCACCATTTCAGACACACCCGAAACAAACTTACTCATCCTTGCCCTTGAATCGACAAACATTTTTGGAGCATATTTAGAAAATTGAGTGAGCTTTAGAGCATATTCCCTCACACTCATATTTGCTTGTCAAAGGTTAATAAATTCAAGCACCTTGGCTTCCGTCATCTCAAGGGGAAAAAACCTATCATGAAAAACAGCCTTAAACTTCTCCGAATCAAGTGGACCCGCATCTTCCGGTCTCCCTTCCTTCCATTGGTTATACCAAATTTGAGCCACACTCCTAAGTTGATAAGCGACCACCTCCGCCTTTTCCATCGGCGTAACTCCCATGATCATCAAAACCTTATAAACCTCACCAATAAACTCTTGAGGATCTTCCTCAACCTTGGAACCATGAAACTCTGGAGGATTCATCCTAGTGAAGTTCCTCACTCTAGAAGCCGGTGTACTCACATTTGGTCTTACATGAACTGAAACCTCCCTATTTGCTTGGGCTTTCACAGCTTGAGCCAACACTTGAAAAGCAGCCCTAAACTCCGCATTAGTCACTTGTTTGGCCGAAGGATCGACTGGAACTTGAGGAGCTTGGGGAGGAGCTTCTTGTTACACATTCTCCTTTAAATTCCTTCTATTATAAGCTCTTCAAGTCGCCATATCCTGAAGAACATATGATAAGGATTAGGAGAGAGCGACCTTAAAGAGTTGAATTCTATTGCACGACTTAAGAGTAATGAAAGAAGTGGAGTTTCTTAATCATCTTGTAGCCTCTCATTCATAAATGTGGTTCCCTTCAAACTCATGAACAAAACTCTACTAGACGTGGCTTATGAGACATCGTAGGACCATTCTAAACCTTGTGCTCTGATTACCATGTTTGTCAATACCCAAGGGTACCCCTTAGATTTAACATGGCGTAAAGAACTCCGAGGGACTCCATACAAGCAACTCAGCTCTTATAACATAGGAAATAGAACAATAAGAATAAAAAATTAGTCCAAGTCCAAAACATTTTATAAAGGCAAAGCGGAAGTCTAATACACTTGTCTCATCATAGCCATCTAATACAATAGAACAAAATTGGGACTAGCCCATACATCATGTCTAAAAGTGAAATACATGAATGAAACTAAAAACGATAGAATCCATCCTCGAAGCATGAGGATTGAGGACTCACCAAAGCTCGAGAATCTCGAAATCAATCACTTGCCACGAAACTGAGAAACCTGACTGTCGGACACTACATTTGGAGAAAATGTAGGCAAAAGTATGCGTTAGTACAAAAAAATGTACCAAGTATGATAGCCATGCACAAAAAAATTTAAATCATGCAAAAAAGGGACATTTCATTTCATGACATGCAATTGACCAAGCTAAAACATGATATAAAAGAGTTAGAAATCATAAGTCATAAAACCATGGTCAATGCATGCTAACATCATCTTTAAAACCTTTGAACACATATGAGATACTTCTTGAAGTAACCTTAGTCATTAATTTAATGTGGACGAATTAGCCTTAACCGACATAGAGACCATGTGAGCTATAACATGATCCCACGATGTCTCCCACACCGAAAAGGGTTGTCTTACTTGCCAAGGTAGAACCATGAACTTCTAGCACAAGTAGATCTACTAGCTAATGTATGTTGAGGCAATCATCCTATAGGGGGATATAGGTAATGGACAAGAGATTTCTACTTGAAACCCGACCTCTACTAACTGGAGAGCCTCCCTCTCAATATCCTCTCGGTGCTAAGCATAAATCCCACGAAATAGTAATTTCTTGCTTGACCTTATTGTTCATGGAAAGGTATCTTAGGATAACCAATCCAAGGTAGTTTCATTATAACTCTTTTTCTTTGATTCAATTAGGTGAGAAAGCATTTCAACCTAAGAATCCTTTCTATGTGACAAAACCTTGCACATCTTGCTCTTATGTGCATGAGAAAATCCTTTCAATAACACATCATGATCATTGGTACTTTACTCTCAAAGCACCCTTAAAACATCTGCATAAATTTCATAAGAAAATGCATAAGTCCATAATTTACCTCTTGTGGTTTTAAAACCCACTTTCAATAATCAACATTTAGAAAACATGGGTTAGATATGGATTTCATCATAAATTCATGTAAATCTTGCAATACATAGTTGATTTTGATAAAACTCTTCCTTTAAGATCAAAATCCCACATCATATGATTCCTAACCTGAAACATGGGGATTACATGACTTCATGGGGAAATCATCATAAAATCATAATATTTCATCAATTCATGCATAAGAGATCATAATTAAATCATTTAAATCAATAATGAAAAGAACCCATAATAATTGAAGAATACCTTAACTCAATTGGGGCATTCTACCTTTAAAAATAGAGGAATTTGGGAACTCCATCAATGGAAGGAATCCATGGATGAAAACTATCATACCTTGAGTCCAAATGCTAATCTTCAACGGAGGAATTAAGACTTGATGGAAACCCTAGGTTGAATCCTTCTTCTTCTTCAAGGTTCTAGAGAGAGAAATACTTTGGAGAGGAGAATTTATTTTCTTTTGTGAATTTGGAAGAATGAAGTGAATAGGCTAATTTGGGGGTTGAAAATACTTATATATGGGTCTTAGTGAAGGGTAAAATAGTTTAGTATAGGAATTAATTAATTAGGAACATACCCAACTACCCCTGAACTTAACCACCGACCTACCATCGACAGTCGACAGACCGTGGTCTAACCCACGACCCGCCCTGGTGGACTGTGGTTCGTGGTCAGAAGCCATGTTCTAAGGGTCTTGGACCACAGACTCCTAACCACAGACCGTGGTACCACCAACAGTCCATTGGTTTGGGCCATGGTTACAACACTTGAATCCAAAGTGGGTGCTTACCCACAGACCACACCTACGATCCTTTGTTCCATCCACAGACCGTGGGTGGCCCTCGTGGCTGGCACCTGGAGTTTTCCAAAAATGATTCAGTTGCCTTTTTTGGATACGGGGTGTTATAGTGGTAGTCTTTAATTATTGCCTTTATAAGTATTTTGATATGATTATAATTATGTCTTTTACGTTGGGATTTACTTAGCACTGAGAGCATTAGGAAATGGAGGCCTTAGTATTAGTAGCGGTTTGGTCTTTAGTAGTAATTCTCTTGTCTCAAAGTATGTACCTCCGAATGATTATCTTAAATGACCTAGATAGTGGATCCACCATAGAAATATGAATGATAAAGAGTTCTATCTTGGCAAGTAGACCCTCTCTTTTCGGTGTGAGAGTTACACCAAATTCTATGTTATAACTCACATGGTCTTATTGTCCGTTAACAATAAAGATCTCACAAATGAACTATGTACTATTCAAAGGTCTTTTCAAAGCTTTCCTATGGCTTTCATAGTATGCTTTAACCTTCTTCATTACTTAAGATTTCTCTCTAAAGTCTTTTATTACGTTTTACTTGGTCATACATATCATGTTTAAGTTCACTATGTTATCATGTTTATGTTTTATTGCTTTTTCCATACTTTCTACATTCATAGTACTAATTCATATTTGTTCCTATATTACCTCATAATATAGGATCCGATGCTCCTTCACCTGGATGCACTTATGTAGACTGCTCTATTATTGACTACTTTGATTGATGAGTCTTCATGATTCAAGGGAAAGACCATGAATACTTTCAGTGCTTTGATGTCTTTTAAGATTAAGCTCATGACTTACGGGATTATCCTATTCACTTCTATGATAGTAGAAGACTTATACCATACTTAGTAGTATTCCGCGTATTCCCTTATGTACTCTATTAGTATCCGTATTTTATTTTATGAGTGAGACTTATATTTCTTATGCTCTCTTATTGTATTTCTTTTACGTCATGCTTATGTCAAGTGTGTTATTTAGGATATCTCGTGGTCCTTTTAACCATATCACATCTAGGGTATACTTTGGGTCGTGAAAAACTTGGTATTCAGAGTATCATGTTTTAGAAAAGGTCTTAAGATGTCTAACAAGCCGCACCGAGTAGAGTCTTTGTCATGAATGTGGAGCGCACAATATTTATGAATAAGATGCCACAAGGCATTAATGAAACTTCACTTCTTTCACTACTCTAAAGTTGTGCCATATCATTTATCTTAATAAAGGTCTTTCTCCTAACTCTTGTTCGATGCTTTTCTAGATATACCTCCTTAACGCTAGAAAGAATATAGGTAACAATATGGAGCCCGAATTTCCTCAAGTGCTGATCCATCCTTTATCGAGCAAGTTTCACATGATGAGTTCTGAGCCTTTTTTCAAGTGTTGGCTCGAGCTATAACTGCCAAAGTTAATAGAGAGGTCGTTGATCCTATTGACCCAAATGTGGGTACGATGGTGACATGGGTGAGAGACTTCACTAGGATAAATCCTTAAGAGTTTCATGGATCCAAAGTTGACGAAGATCCCTAAGAGTTTGTTGATGAAATCCACATAATCATGAAGATTAGGGAGTTACACTGGTGGAAAAAGTGGAATTGACCACTAATCAACTTAAGGGAGTTGCTCAAGTTTTGTTCAAAGTATGAAAGGAGGAGAGGGAAATTTATACGAATCCTCTTGATTGGGAAAAATTCAAAGGGACTTTTCTTGATCATTTCTTTTCTCTTGAGATGAGAGAGGTGAAATCTCTTGAATTAATCAAACTTTTTCAAGGAAATATGAGTGTGAAAGAGTATGCATTAAAGTTCACTCTATTGTCTTAGTATGCTCCTACTATGGTTGCAAACTCTAGGACAATGATGAGTAAATTTGTATCGAGTGTGTTCAAAATAGTTGTTAAAAAGTGTCGTATCACCATGTTGATTAAGGAGATTGATATTTCTCATCTAATGATACATGCACAACAAATTGAAGAGGAAAAGATACAGGTGAAGTTTACAGAGTAAAAAAGGGCATGAACTTGTGATGGTGACGTTTCTTATTCTAAGTTTTGTGGACACCATCATCCTTAATTCCGACAAAAGTTCTCCGTTCAAGGTTCTTCTAATGTTCCGTCTCTAAAGTTTAACAAAGATAATGTGCATAACCCTAAGCCTCAAAGAGGTGGTGGTAATGGATCTTCTATCCCTGCTTGCCAAAAATATTTCAAGAGTCATTTGTGAAAGTGCATAGCCTATACGGATGTTTCCTATGGTTGTGGGAAGAGTGGTCACAAGATGAGAGATTTTCTGTTGCAAGATACTAAGGGAAAAATTTGTAGGCAAGCCCAACCTAGTGGTTATGGTTTAGGTTCTCCTCATCTGAACATGTTATATGCTCTTAAAACTCGACATGATAATGTGGGTTCTCCTGCTCTTGTGACATGTATGTTGAAAGTATTTCATCTTAATGTATATACTTTACTTCATCTGGGTGCTACATTGTCTTTCATGACTCCTTATGTGGCTATGAGATTTGATGTATGTCCCGATATTCTCATAGAACCTTTTTTATTTTCTACACCTATTAGTGATGCCATTGTTTCTAAACGAGCCTATAAAAGTTGCCATGTTTCTATTTCTCATAGAGTAACTCATGCTTATTTGGTAGAGCTTGATATGTTAGACTTTGATGTCATTATTGGGACAGATTGGCTCCACTCTTGTTATGCCTTCATAGATTGCAGGACCCGATTGGTAACATTTAAGGTTTCAAATGAACCTATATTATAACGGAAAGGGGGAAATTCCGCACCTAAAGGTTAGTTCATATCTTCCTTAAAATCTAGGAAAATGATTTCTAAAGGTTGCATTTATCACCTTTTTAGAAATAGGGACACGAATTCCAAAACCACTACTCTCGAGTCAATCCTGATTGTAAATGAGTTTCTAGAAGTATTCTTCCCAAAAGGGAAATATAATTTGCTATTGATCTTCTCTCAGATATGTAACTTATCACTATATCTCCTTATCATATGGCCCCGATAGAATTGACGGAGTTAAAAGATCGATTGAAGGATCTATTGGATACTAGTTTCATAAGAGTGAGTATCTTTCCATGGGGTGCTCCAGTGTTGTTTGTATGAAAGAAGGATGGTTCACTTCGCATGTGTATTGACTACAGTCAAGTGAACAAAGTCACATAAATAAAAAGTATCCTATTCCAAGGATTGAATACTCGTTTGATCAACTCCAAGGTGTGAATTCATTTTTAAAGATTGACCTTTGGTAGGGTTATCACCTGTTGAGGTTAAGGGAGAGTTACATTCTAAAGATGGCTTCTTGAAATCTGTGTGGTCACAATGAGCTTTTGGTGATGTCGTTTGGTTTGACTAATTCCCTGGAGGCTTTCTTGGAATTAATGAATAGGGTCTTCAAACAATATCTTTACACATTTGTGATCATATTTATGATGATATTTTAATTTACTATCGGAGTGAGGATTAACATGTTAGCATTTAAGGAATGTTTTGCATTTTCTCAAGGATCATCAATTGTTTGCTAAATTTAGCAAGTGAGAATTTTTGTTGAGTTCTGTTGCTTTTCTTGGCAATATTGCCTCCGGTGATGGCATTCCAGTTGATCCTAAGAAGACTGAGGTAGTTAAGAATTGCCCTAGATCTTTGTCCACTTCAGATATTCAGATTTTGTTGGATTTGGCCAATTACTATAAAAGGTTTGTGGAAGAATTTTCTTCTATTGTTTCACCTTTTGACAACATTGACTCAAAAGAAGGTTAAATTTCTATGGTAGTAAGCTTTTGAGAAGAGTATTCAAAAGTTTAAGGATAGACTCACTTAGCCCGTACATTATTATTACCAAAAGGATCAGATGGTTTTGTGGTTTATTGTGATGCTTCTCAAATCAGTCTTGGTTGTGATTTGATGAATCATGGAAAAGTTATTGCATATACTTCGAGGCAATTTAAGATGCATGAAAATAATTATCCAACTCATGATTTGGAGTTAGCGGTGGTACTATTTGTTTTAAAGATTTGGCGACATTAGCTAATGTGTTGTTAATATTAATTTGTTTACCGACCATAAGAGTTTGAAGTATGTGTTCACTCAAAAGGATTTGAATCTTCGCCAAAGAAGGTGGCTTTAGTTGTTAAAAGATTATAACATGAATTTCCTTTATCATCTAGGTAAAGTGAATGTACTTGTAGATGCTCTTAGTTGACTATCGATGTGTAGTGTTACTCATGTTGAGGATGGTAAGAATGAGTTACTTCTTGATGTTCATAGGTTTCCCCGATTGGATGTTTGCTCATAATTCTTGGAATTCTATTCACCTGGGAGCCACCAAGATGTCCTAAAATTTACGGGTGGTCTATTAGTGGATTTGGATGAAGAAGGATAACATGAAATTGTAGCTAAATTTCCAAATTGTCAACAAGATAAAGTTGAGCATCAGAAATCGGGTGGTTTGGCTCGTGACATTAGCATTCCTACTTGGAAGTGGGAAGATTTGAATATGAACTTCATTATGGGTTTACCTCATACTCATTTTTAGTTTTATTTGATTTGGGTAATTGTGGACGGAATTTTGAATTCAGCTCATTTTCACCCCGCGAGGACTTCATTTTCAGCCGAAGACTATGCTAAACTTTATATTTGGGAAATGGTAAGGTTGCATGCGACGTCTTTATCCATTATCTCTGACTGTGGTACTCAGTTTACGTAATAGTTTAGGAGGTCAATTTAGAAATGTCTTAGTAATCAAGTGAAGCTTAGTTTGACTTTTAATCCTCATACGAATGGACAAGCCGAATGTACCATGAACACTTTGGAAGATATGTTGAGAGCTTCTGTGATTGACTTCAAAGGTTATTGAGATGATCATTTTCCTTTGATCGAGTTTTCTTATAATAATAGTTACCACTCAAGTATCCAAATGGCTTCATTCAAGGCTCTTTATGGTAGGAGGTGTAGGTTTCTTGTTGGTTTGTTTGAAGTTGGTGAGGTTTCTTTGATTGGGCTTGAGTTAGTGCATGAGGCCATGACAAAGGTTTGACTTATTTGAGAAAGGTTGAAATGGCTCAAAGTCGACAAAATTTGTATGTTGATGTTAGGATAAGTGAGCTCGAATTAGATTTTGATGATTGGGTTTACTTGAAAATCTCACCCATGATGGGTCTGATGAGGTTCAAAAATAAAGGGAAGCTTAGTCCCTGGTATGTGGGCCCATATTACATCAAGTATTCCATGTTTCCTTGTCGAAAAAGTGTGTTGGAGATATGACGTCTATAGTGCCATTAAAAAGTTTGGGAGTTAAAGACAGTCTTTCGTATGAAGAGATTCCAGTTGAAATGTTTGATAGAAAAGTTCGGAAGCTGAGAAATAAAGAAGTTGCATCCGTAAAAGTTCTTTGGAGGAATTAATTAGTTGAGGGTGCTACATGGGAGGCTGAAGTCAATATGATTTTCTCAAGTATCCTCATCTCTTTCCCTCCTCTCCTATTCTATCTTGAGGTATTAAGTTCTTCATGGTTCATTATTTGAGATTCATGCATTTTAATCATTCTCATGTTTCCATATGCATGTATGTTCATGAAAAACTTGATTCTGGAGTAATGATTTAGCTTGGAGTGATTTCTCCTCGTACATTTGATGCGATTGCATTCATGTTGGGTTGTTAGTTTCTCTTCCTACTTTATTCATTCTTTCTTAAGTCCCATTTGAGGACGAATGCTCCTAAGAGAGAGATATTGTAAGACCTCAGAAATTGGAAAGTTAAATTTTAAATGGAAAGTGTTAGGATACAAGGTAGCCCCTAGGCGTAACATGGCATATAAGACCCCAAGAGGCCCCACACAAGTCACTTAGCTTTCATCATACAAGAAATAAAATAAAGAGATTTAAAAGGCAGTTTTAATGTATCAAAGTTTTATAAAGCAAAAGTGGAAATTCTAACATCGTCTCAAACGCAATCTAGTACATAAGAAATTAGACCAATGAGGAAAGTTCTAGGAATCACCAATCACATATTGCAAGAAAATCTCACCACAAAAGGCATTCAACATAATCATCGATCATGACTCTACAAGTTAAGCATGCGTGCAATGATCATTACAAGACTCCCTTCGACAATCGACTAGTAACTATGAGATGCTAAGAGTTCACACATGACTTATGCAACTCAAATTTGCCTCATTGGACTTGCATAAACATATCGTTCAATCAAGAGCACTACTCAAGTCATCGTTATTGATCGCAACCGATACTCAAATATGCAAGATAACAACCACAAACCTTCAACAATTAAGAAATCAGGAGGTAGAATCAACCAATATTCACAAGTTTTGCCATAATAAATGAGAAGTTTCGGACACAGCCAAAAGTAGTAAAACACAAAATTATCCCAAAACAAAACAAAGCACATACAACCCAAGGGGATAGGTATGAAGATACCCTCATCCCACCAAATAAAACTAAGAAGTGTCCTTAATGTGAAATAAAACAAATGTCTCAAAAGTAAATAAAAACAAAATAGGAAAAGAGTCAAGATCCCCCTGCCTAAGGCTATTGCTGTGTCTCTGGTGCTCTCTCAATATGGGCATCAGTTCCCGGCTCTCCTCCAAGTGTGGGATGTATTTCACTGGGAACAATCATCGATGTGTCCCGCAATGAGGCCTCCATAGCTGTCTGGACCAAATCACTCCGAAGGTCCTCCAAGTCCTCATACACCGCCTCCTCACGAGTTGCTAAAGACTCCTTATCAGTCTCAAGAGTATTTGACTCATCACCATCATTAGCTAGAGTAGCATCTCCGATCAGAGTAGCAGGAAGGATCTCAGAAGTAGCTTCTATATCTAAACTCGGACCCTCGGGAATAATAACTCCACCCCACAACATCAAAATATAAGTGGATTTGAGCTCATCCACATCACACCTCAATCCTGCAATATTAGCCTTCAAGGCTATCACATTCCCTGACTATCGACCTCCCTGCTCACATGCCTCAATTCGCTTGGTGAGTGCATCCAATGCTAGCCCATGGGCTGTAATCAACTCTCTATACTCTCGCAACTCATCCCGAATGGGGGCAAGGGCAGAAACAATGGCTCGCTCAATCAATCTCGAGAGTGCTGCCTCAACTCGGGAGGCACGCACATCGGCCGAATGGGCTAGGTAGCCCATTCTATACAGCATGGCCTGCGTCAATGAGGGCAGGAGATAGAAGTAGCAACATAAGTAGTAGGAACGGACGAACTAGGTGTAACTGATGGCTCATCAACCTGAGATAGATCGCCAACTTGAATGGAAGGAGTAGTTTCTGTCTCCAAAGTGTCTACATCGACAACTGGGATGTATCTACCGTTGTTGTCCTCCTCCTCTCAAACTCATCCTTCAAATATTAGTAGAAGAGGTGGGAGTGACCACAATATCCATCTTAGCCACGAACGGTACTCTAGTCCGGTGGCACAACTCACTTATGAGAACAGGGAAAGGTAATGAAGTCTGACTCTACTTGGTTCTCATGGTCATATCTTGTGGTATAATATACCCTAGATTTAGCCTCTCCCGATCAATAATGCACCCCAGAAGTGCAGCCTTTAGGTGCCAAAAAATGGATTCATTCTGCGACGGCATCAAGGTGCTGTTGATGAACTCGAACCAGTACCAAGCCACAATGTGAATGTCCCTCTTCTCAATCGGGACCCCTCCCTCAATCCATGGAGAAGATCTATCAATCAACAATGGAGCCAACCACCTTTTCAAGTCGTCTAACGACTTGGTCTAGAGCATAATAGTCGAAGTGTGCATCACTCGGAATGTGCAACCAAGAAGCTCATTTATATCAGTCTCGCTGCATTTATCTTCTTCCCCTGCACCTCTACAAACTCTAGTGGTGCCCTTGCTCCCGCCTTCTTCATCCCTTTTGGAAGAAAATTGGCATACCTTTGATAAAACTCTCAGACCTATGTTAGCACATATGGGTTCCGAGGTTTATCGAACCGCTCAAATTTGTGGAATTTGAGTGTGTCCCACACTACTGGGTACCTATCTACTACCCCATCGGTGGACGACCTCTTTTCTTTTGGAATAGTTCTCCTACCGGCAGCCTTAAGTATGTTTATCGAGCATGGCAGAGGTGTCTGGGATGGGGGCACTTGGGGTGCCTACTCTGCTTCCTGTACTAGAGGTGGTCGACGTGTTGGGAGTGCTAGGAGTCTTGCTGGATCATGTGGTGCTTTAGAGTGCAACTTAACCCGTCTCCGCTTAAGGGTCTAATCATCCGCTGGCTCGGACTCATAGTCCGGAGTTTTGGACCCAACCTCTTTCTCACGGTCAGACTCATATGTAGTGAGGTAAGTGGAATAGACACCAATATTGTCAGAGCCGGAACTACTTTAACTCAGCTCTGCAGGTTGTTTTCCCTTGCCTGTGACCTTTCCCCCATCAGAGGAAGTTTTGGTCACGTTGATCTTGGAGGGGCAACCTCCGTAGAAATGAACACCACTTTTGCTTTCGTCCGAGGTAGTGAACCCTTTCCAGGAACCTTAGGTCTACCCATATCTGCAAAACAACACAAATCAAACAAATGTGGTTGCCAAGGGTAAGGGAAGTATCAAGAATGAAAATATGCAGGAAAACTCGTTGATCAACTTGGTGAGTCGCCGAGCTCTTTCGGCGAACCATAAAGGGGTAACCGATAATTAAAGAGCAAAAATTCAAGAAAATCAGCACAAATCAGTGAGGTGCAGGGTCGGTCAGCGACGTGCCTAATTAGATCGGCGAGCATAAGGTGGCTCGTCAAATATCGCAAAATGATTTCAACAATCAGGGCTGCAAATAAGCTATAACGAAGGCATTCGTTGAGTCACCGAGTGAAGTCGGATAACACATGCGTATTGCCGAATGTTATAGAATCCAATAGCTATATTTCAGGGTAAAAAAGGCGATGTAGGGGATCAATTGGTGAATCACCGAGTCATTCGACGAGCTCGACTAAGCTGCCCGAATGGCCTCTCGTGCTAGATTTTTACCTCGACCCCCAATTTTCAATGCACAATCTACGATAACCAAATGCAAGCCCTATTCTATGCAATTCACCCCTAGCCCATATCATTACCAACCTTGCGGTTCTACGACTTCCCCCAAATTATCAAGAATCGATCAATGAATGCCTCTGCCTTTAAGAACCACATCACTCAATCCATCATTGGGGAAATTAAAGTTGTTTAGTGCGATTTGGGTTACTATGACTTCACCCTTACCAAACCCAACATGCTGCAACCACAAACCCACAATTTTAAGCAATTTAAACACAGAATTCAAAATACGGTGGGCTAAACATGATATCTAACAGGTTTTGTTAACAAGCCAAAATTCGAAATCAAATTAAGCACACAAAGATATACGATAAATCTTAGCAATTACGACAACACCCTTAGAATATGGCAAGAAATTAAAGAAAATTCAGTATACCAACCTTAGAATTAGAAAAATAAACGACTCGAGCAAAGGTGAAAGCACGCAAAGAAAATAACTTCAATCCCGCAATGACACCCACACAAAAGTTTAACATAAACTATGATCTAGTATGGAGTTGAGAGGATGCAAGAGTCTCAAAATGGAAAACAAAGAGGAGTTTTGAATTTAAAACGGTCGGAAGCCTTTTGACTCTTTAGTTTGCACCTCAGTCGGCAGTTGATACCTATGTCGCCGATCCATTCAACGACGCGTTGAATGGAACTTTTCTCACCGAAGTTACCAGAACTCTAACCATTTGGTTGAAAAAAGGGCTATCCACTTTGAACTCGCCGAACCATTCGATGATTTGCCGATTGGGTTCTGAGATCATCCATTAGCCCGTTTCTCCCAAACTTCAAATTTTCAATAGTCACATCCAACAACCGTTATTCAAATAAAATAAACTAAAACTTGGGTTGCCTCCCAAGAAGGGCCTTATTTAATGTCGTGGCCTGACGAAGACATATTTTCAAGCTTTATTCTTTGGATTAACCATGGTATCACTTGGTAAACCTCCTTTTGGCCTTTGATTTAAAGAGTCGAGATTTGTCCCATCTGTGTTTTTAGCTGCTTAATAGAAACTGTGTGAAGTAACCATTTGGTTCACAGAAGAGACATTATCTTTCATTTCCTTTAGAATTTTGTCTGATCGTTCCACTTTGTTAAGAATACGAGCAAACATATCTTCGGTGAGGAAATTTTTAGGATCAGCCCTTGGCTCTTTTGGCTTTTGACCCTCATGGGGAGGCACATAGAAATCCTTGTCGCCATCCCTCTCCCTCCAATTTGTACCACAATCACGTCATTCCCTATCTCAGCCTCTCCAACTATCATCACGCTGTTCCAACCTTGATTCTCGCTCGACCTTGGATAGTTCGGACAAGAACCCTTGAGTGGTTTGTTAAGAAATGCCCTTCTTCATAGTACATCGCCTCAAAGTGTGCTTCATCATGATTTACTCCACTATTAATTCTGACCGCATTCACAAACTTGCAACCACTTCCTATGACATGTTTTGTCAATAGGTCCATTTGGGTCATCATTTTGGCCATGTTTTCATCTCGCTCTTGGTTCTTTTCCATTTGTTCCTTTGTCAACCCAAATTTCAAAGGACACGCCTGATATTCTCTAGTATGCCACGATTGATTTTCGTCATCTCATCAAGAAGGGTAGATGCTATGTCAAACGGTTGCTGCATGATTCTTCCTCGAATGAGCTGGTCTGTCACACCTCTGTTGACCATGTCGAGGCTCTGGTAAAAATATTGCAACAACACGTGGTCTGGTAGCCCGTGAGTTGGGCATTGGAGCAATAATTTTTGGAACCTTAACCATGTTTCGTGAATAGGTTTGTCATCTACTTGCTTGAAGTGCGGAATATTATCCCTCAACTTGACTATCTTCGAGGGAGGGAAAACTCTTTCATAAAATGCATTAGTAAGCTCCTCCCAAGAAGTAATTGATTCCCTTGGAAAATCGACCAACTACTTCGTTGTTTCCCCCATTAAAGAAAATGGATACATACGAAGTTGGATAAACTCCTGAGTGATGTTCTTGAAAGAAAATAGCCCAGACACATGTACGAAGTTTCAGATGTGGTCATGAGGGTCCTCATGAGCAAGTTTTCCAAAGATACCCTTCATTTGCAACAACTGCAACATTCGGCTGTTCACGTGAAACACTGCATTTCCCACAGTTGGGGCAATCGGATGGCAGCTTTATGTTTGACGTAATCGAAGACACGACTTCTAATTCAGGTGTCAATCATCGCGTGCAGTAATATAACCCAACCGAATGGGTTGGGGTCGAGTCCGAAGGGAGTGGTTGAAAAAATTAATAGAAAAGTAAAATCAAGTTCTATTTAGTCATAGCAATAAACATTAACGAATAAAAACATACTAAATATAATAGTGACACGAATGTCAATTATCAATGGGGGTTTTTGTATTCAACTAATGACAAAAATAGCGAAAAATATAAAGATACGAGATAGGGAGACAGGATTCTTGGGATGTGAAAGGAATATGGGATAAAATATACTATTGGGTAAATGCTATTGATAGTAAATCACTGAATATTTGTAACTAGGCTAGACCTTAGTGGGGTAAATTCTCTCTCGAGCAACTTACCCCGAATCAACTCGGTTTCTCTTGAACACCGAGTTGCAACATTTAGGCACTGCCTCCGCCTAAGCCCATTCACTCTCTCAAGCTGAAAGTGTGGGAGAAGGTCTAAGATTCACTCTCTCGAGCTAAACCCATGACGACCCAATAACCACCGGCTATCGATTTAGTAGTCTTAGTTTTAAAACCTCTCTCTCGAGCAAGCCAAAAACACCAAGACGAAATCGTATTTGCCACTACAATCCTATTAAGTTCAAACAGAACTACTAAACGAAATCATATTTAAACAACAAATAGACTAACAATAAGCAATACCCAACAGGAAATTTAACCCATATTCACAAAATCACACCCCAAACATTGGTTTTCAGCTAGACATGAAAAAGAGAAAGAAATCAATACCAACAATTGTTTCCATCAAGTGGGTACGATAGAAAATGTCTTTAAACACGTCTAGGATGAAGATTCTTGGATACCCACTTCAAATTTCTTGGAGTTGAAAACCTTCAAAACCTTCAAGCTCAAGAAGAATGTCTCCCAAAAACTCTAAGAACTAAAAACTGAAAATATTCTAAGTCAGTAATAATTCTCTACAACTTGATATCAAGCTACATAATTCAATGAGTATTTATAGTTTTCAAAATTTTTTGCTGCGAAGGACCACTCGACGCAGTTAGTCGGGATCGCCGATACACTCGGCAATCCGCCCTTTGGTCTGGTTCATCGCTTTTCAGCTTTTGCCTTTAGCATCTTCGCATTTTGATTCATTGGGCTATAGGGAACTGCTTCGCGGAACTACTCGGCGATGCACCGACGGATCCCTTTCCTCGCAGACTTGATCTTTTCCTTCAGGGCTCAGCACACTAGAGCATTAGGAAGGATTTGAGGCCTTTTGGTGAATCACCTAATGGATTAGGCGATCTTCAGGCCGTCTTTTCTTCCTTCTTTCAGCCGCTTTGTTCCTTATTGCTCGTTAGTGTCCATGCTTTATCTCTTAAGTCAAATACCTGAAACTTAAGGATTCACATCATATATTGATACAAAATATGCATTTGAGGACACTAATTCAATCAAAATATAGCCCTAAATGTGTCCATATTGTGGACTCATCAACACCCCCAACTTAAACTTTTGCTTGTCCTTAAGTAAATCTCAAGTTCAACAGTTCAAAAAGGATGTCTCAAACAGTGCTACACAAGACTCAATCATGAATTTACACAACAAGACTCAACTTACTCATGCAAGGATCAATTGAATACTTAAAGACTCAAGTTGTGACACACTATTATGAAAGATTCTCAAGCTCACTATACTTGCTTCAAATGCAAGTTCAAGCTCAACAAAGGTATTCATATGCCCTCAGACAAAAGAATGATTCCATTTTCACACACAATGGTTTAATCATTTAGAGTTCCGGAATCAAATGCAACGCTCACACTCACAAAGATGAACATAATGCATGATTTCACCCGTAGGTTTGCCCATATTTTCCAATCAACATTTTCTTCAGCTCACTCAAGATCAAAAAGGTCTTTTCAAGGCTTGTAATGGGGATGAGTGCGAATGTATGGTCATTTAGGCTCAATGAGTTTTATCCTCATGAAATGTGGTGTTCACAACACTCCCTTTCCTCTTCTTTCATCATTTTATTTAGTGCTCATAAGTCATCCCATTATTCACTTTCCATGGATTGTTCGAAAACCCCAATTCTTTTCTATTTTCATAACTTTATTCCATGACCTTTTTTTGTATGGAGGGGTTCCATTTTTTTTTCAACACCATGGGTTAAAGGAGACTTTTATTGCACTTCTTGACTTACCTTCTCTTTTCACCACACCCTCAACTTAGGCTTTTGACCTAAGTTGGCTATTTAATCAACCACTAATCAAGAGGATTATAGGTAGTGGATTTAAGAAAGGTCATGTTTTCATCAAGTTTCTTTCAAAGAAAGGTAAGGATCAAGGGGTGTTCAAAAGAGGTTCACACACTCACAAGGTAAGCCACAAAAGAGGTATACATCAAATTGGCTCACACTCTTCGAAGTTTCCTTAAATCATATCAAGAGATAATCTTGCTTAGTTGACCGGACCAACGGGGTAAATTCTAGGTGTTATCATACATGTTCACAGTAAGCTCATCACACAAGACATTGACACCAAAGTCAAACAAGACTCCACACTTTCGCTAGTGTACAACGTTCATCACAAGAGACTCCATTTGATAATTGGCTAGTCACAACGAGATGCAAAGAGTTCACATATTGTCTATGTAACTTCACTTGGTATCATCGTAGCCACACATTCATGTTCGTACGATTATGAGCACTATTTGAGTCATTGATATTGATCAAAACTGATACTCAAATTTTCAAGAGAACAACCACATTTGGGTACATACAAGAGTGGGAGAAAAATTTGGAAGGGTCAAAAATCACTTACAATAAAAGCAAAAGGAGCCACAAGCTCAAACATCCGCTAAAAACAGTGTAAAACACAATTGTAAGCATAATGAACGAAATATAAAATAAAACACCAGTCATGAATAGCACACAAAGGTGAGCCTCACCCCATCACAATAAAAAATATTTGTCCTCAAATGCAAACAAAATTATCCAAAATTTAAAATAAAGAAAGACAGAGAGGGAGGTAAAGAGGGGATCCTGTCTACGCAGTCTCTCCATCTGTCTGGGCCTTAGTTCCTGGTGCAGCAGTCTGGACTTGGGCATCAGTTCCCAGAGTCACCTCAGAAGATCCAACTCCACTAGAGACAACAAAAGGTGTATTTGCTAGGGAAGCCTGCACAACCGCATCTATCATGGCTGTTTTAGTCTCAGTCAGGTCCTCATCTCCATCTCTCTCAGTCTCCTCAAACATCTCCTCATCAGTCTCCGGCTCAGACTCGGATGTCTGCTCTATTCTACCCTCATTTATAGTGGTAGTTAGAGGTATCTCGAGCACATCTGGAATCTCCATTGTTCCAAAGACCATGGACATATCGGTAGATTTCAACTGATCCACATCCTCCCGTAACACAGCTACAGAGGCCTTTAAGGTTGTCACCTCTCCTGTGGCTCCTTGGTCATGCTCACACACCGCTATTCTAGCATCGAGGGCATCAATGGTAGCTCTTAGTGGTGTCACAACATCAGTCAAGGCAGTCTGAATCATGTATGGAATGGAGGTTTCTAGTTTGGCAGTCTGATGATCAACAGAATGGGCGAGTTGTCCCATCCGAAGTAATGATGCATGAGTGATCGAAGTCTGGGAGATAACAACAACAACCAGTCTAGGAAGTAGAAATAATAGAAGAACCTGGAGTATCGGCTAAAGTAGAAGTGACAATAGATGTACTTGAAGGCCCAGGGGTCGGAGTAAGTAAAAATGCTTCTGCATGTATGGAGTTTGTGACTACAACTAGGGAGAGGTCCACATGGGCTTCTTTTTACATTTTCTCTGCCTGATTCTTAAGATATTCATCTTCGATCCTCCGGATATCAATGGAGGTTGTGGGGATTATTTCCACATCCTTCTTAGCATCTCTAGGTACCCGAGCTTGTCTGCACAACTCGGTGATCAATACCGGGAAGAAGAGGGAAGTATGACGCTGCTTGGCCCTCATGACCATATCCTGTGCTATAATCAATCCCCAAATTGAGCCTCGTCCCATCAATGATACAACCTAGGCTAGGCAAAGAATAGACTTGTTTTGGGAGGGCATGATAGTGCTGCTGATGAAACCAAACCAATACCTCGCTACTACATTCAAGCCTTTCTTTTCTATTGGAGCCCCTGCCTCCAACCACTTCGGAGTATCATATGAAATCAGTGGGGCAAACCACTTCTTCATATTGTCCAGCTTCTTTGTTCTGATCATATGCTTGCAGACATAATCAATATGTGTGGATACGCCCAAGACTGTGTTGATAGCAGCACTATCACACTCTACCTTTTGGCCCTAACAACCATGTAGTCAACCGGCTTGAAGTTAGCTATCGGCTTCTTTCCTTGTGGTATCAATGCGCTATACGTGCTATAGAATTCCCTAACCTAACATGGAATATACGGGCCATGGGGTTTTTGAATTTGTGAGATTTCAGGCAATCCATTATCTCCGGGTACCTATCGATAATCCCATTTATGGACATACGTTTCTCCTCAAGAATTGTCCTCACTCCCTCAGTCTTTAATCTGTTCATTGACTTGGGAAAAGGACCCTGCACATGAGGTGCTAGGACTATAATCTACTTTTGAACGGGAGGAATGGTAAGTTGAGGGTTCCTGATCCTAGATGGATCATTCATATTTTTAGATCATAGCTCTGCCCTCTGCACTGCTACAAGCTCATCATCATCAGAAGCTGCAATCTTGGGCTCCTGGAGCTCGCCATTACTTTTAGAACTGGTGAGGTGAGTGGTGTAGATGTCATCACTGTCGAAGATGACCTCCGGTGATGCAGGTGCCTTCTCTTTGCCCTTGCCTTTCCCACCAGTTATGGGAAGTTTGGTAGCTTTTCTTTTGGATGGAGCTGCAACATCATTTATTTTAATCCTTTTAGCGTTGTTTCGGGGTGGCATTTGTCTTCCTGCAACTTTAGGTCTAGCCAAATCTGCAAAACATCAGGTAGATGCTAGAAATATTTCGACTAACTTCTCAAAAAGTAGCTGCAGATCGACTCGCTGAACTAGTCGGCAAATTGCCGAATCAATTTGGCGAGCTAGATCGGGTTCACCCGAATGATTGGCTCTAGTTTTTTTTAGAAAGTCGGCGATGGGAAGACCCTTTCGGTGGATCGCAGACAACATTTAGTGAGTGCAAGTTAGCTAGCCGAAAGTAATAGTGCAACACAAGTTAGGGGTGTGGACACAGGGTTATTCAAAAATCTTTTGGCGGATCGCCGAGTATATTCGGCGACCTTCAGCTTCTCGCCAAAAGTTACAGAGCTCAAATACAAGTAAAGCATGAAGTAGAGGGCGAGAAGGGGACATTGGGTGAACCGACGAGTTGTTCGGGTCGCCCGACCCAGCTCGTCAAACAACCCAACGTGCCTAATTTCAACCCATTTTCCCGAATTCAGCCCCGCAAACCCCGAAAATGAAATCAAACCAAGAGAAACTCAAATTAAGCTAAGACCCACTACTCTATGATACTCAGACTTCAACCGGCTAAAATCAATTGTATGCAAGCACAGCCCTAGGAAATTTACTTCAATTTACCCACAAATTAGGCAGGAATTCAACAGTAATGACGCTACGGGAAAGATACTCAAATTATAACAGGCAAACAATTATCCTGACACTACAGAGAGGTAGAGAATATACGGGCCATGCGGTTTTTGAATTTTTGAGATTTCAGGCAATCCATTATTTCTGGGTACCTATCGATAATCCCATCTAAGGACATACGTTTCTCCTCAAGAATTGTCCTCACTCCCTCAGTCTTTAATCTGTTCATTGACTTGGGAAAAGGACCCTGCACATGAGGTGCTAGGACTATAGTCTACAAAGTTACAGAGCTCAAATACAAGTAAAGCATGAAGTAGAGGGCGAGAAGGGGACATTGGGTGAACCGACGAGTTGTTCGGGTCGCCCGACCCAGCTCGTCAAACAACCCAACGTGCCTAATTTCAACCCATTTTCCCGAATTCAGCCCCGCAAACCCCGAAAATGAAATCAAACCAATCAAAACTCAAATTAAGCTAAGACCCACTACTCTAGGATACTCAGACTTCTCCCGGCTAAAATCAATTGTATGCAAGCACAGCCCTAGGAAATTTACTTCAATTTACCCACAAATTAGGCAGGAATTCAACAGTAATGACGCTACGGGAAAGATACTCAAATTATAACAGGCAAACAATTATCCTGACGCTACGGGAAAGATACTCAAATTATAACAGGCAAACAATTATCCTGACGCTACGGGAAAGATACTCAAATTATAACAGGCAAACAATTATCCTGACGCTACGGGAAAGATACTCAAATTATAACAGGCAAACAATTATCCTGACGCTACGGGAAAGATACTCAAATTATAACAGGCAAACAATTATCCTGACACTACAGAGAGGGAGAGAATATACGGGCCATGCGGTTTTTGAATTTTTGAGATTTCAGGCAATCCATTATTTCTGGGTACCTATCGATAATCCCATCTATGGACATACGTTTTTCCTCAAGAATTGCCCTCACTCCCTCAGTCTTTAATCTGTTCATTGACTTGGGAAAAGGACCCTGCACATGAGGTGGTAGGACTATAGTCTACTTTTGAACAGGAGGAATGGTAAGTTGAGGGTTCCTGATACTAGATGGATCATTCATATTTTTAGATCATAGATCTGCCCTCTGCGCTGCTACAAGCTCATCATCATCAGAAGCTGCAATCTTGGTCTCCTGGAGCTCGCCCTTACTTTTAGAACTGGTGAGGTGAGTGGTGTAGATGTCATCTCTGTTGAAGATGACCTCCGGTGATGCAGGTGCCTTCTCTTTGCCCTTGCCTTTCCCACCAGTTATGGGAAGTTTGGTAGCTTTTCTTTTAGATGGAGCTGCAACATCATTTATTTTAATCCATTTAGCGTTGTTTCGGGGTGGCATGTGTCTTCCTGCAACTCTAGGTCTAGCCATATCTGCAAAACATCCGGTAGATGCTAGAATTATTTCGACTAACTTCTCAAAAAGTAGCTGCAGATCGACTCGCTGAACAAGTCGGCGAATTGCCGAATCAATTTGGCGAGCTAGATTGGGTTCACCTAAATGATTGGCTCTAGTTTTTTTTGGAAAGTCGGCGATGGGAAGACGCTTTCGGTGGATCGCCGACAACATTCATTGAGTGCAAGTTAGCTAGCCGAAAGTAATAGTGCAACACAAATTAGGGGTGTGGACAGAGGGTTATTCAAAAATCTTTTGGCGGATCGCCGAGTACATTCGGCGACCTTCAGCTTCTCGCCAAAAGTTACAGAGCTCAAATACAAGTAAAGCATGAAGTAGAAGTCGAGAAGGGGACAATGGGTGCACCAACGAGTTGTTCTGGTTGACCGGGTTGCCCGACCCAGCTCGCCAAACAACCCAACGTGCCTAATTTCAACCCATTTTCCCGAATTCAGCCCCGCAAACCCCGAAAATGAAATCAAACCAAGAGAAACTCAAATTAAGCTAAGACCCACTACTCTATGATACTCAGACTTCAACCGGCTAAAATCAATTGTATGCAAGCACAGCCCTAGGAAATTTACTTCAATTTACCCACAAATTAGGCAGGAATTCAACAGTAATGACGCTACGGGAAAGATACTCAAATTATAACAGGCAAACAATTATCCTGACACTACAGAGAGGCAGAGAATATACGGGCCATGCGGTTTTTGAATTTTTGAGATTTCAGGCAATCCATTATTTCTGGGTACCTATCGATAATCCCATCTATGGACATACGTTTTTCCTCAAGAATTGCCCTCACTCCCTCAGTCTTTAATCTGTTCATTGACTTGGGAAAAGGACCCTGCACATGAGGTGCTAGGACTATAGTCTACTTTTGAACGGGAGGAATGGTAAGTTGAGGGTTCCTGATCCTAGATGGATCATTCATATTTTTAGATCATAGATCTGCCCTCTGCGCTGCTACAAGCTCATCATCATCAGAAGCTGCAATCTTGGTCTCCTGGAGCTCGCCCTTACTTTTAGAACTGGTGAGGTGAGTGGTGTAGATGTCATCTCTGTTGAAGATGACCTCCGGTGATGCAGGTGCCTTCTCTTTGCCCTTGCCTTTCCCACCAGTTATGGGAAGTTTGGTAGCTTTTCTTTTAGATGGAGCTGCAACATCATTTATTTTAATCCCTTTAGCGTTGTTTCGGGGTGGAATGTGTCTTCCTGCGACTTTAGGTCTAGCCATATCTGCAAAACATCCGGTAGATGCTAGAATTATTTCGACTAACTTCTCAAAAAGTAGCTGCAGATCGACTCGCTGAACAAGTCGGCGAATTGCCGAATCAATTTGGCGAGCTAGATTGGGTTCACCTAAATGATTGGCTCTAGTTTTTTTTGGAAAGTCGGCGATGGGAAGACGCTTTCGGTGGATCGCCGACAACATTCATTGAGTGCAAGTTAGCTAGCCGAAAGTAATAGTGCAACACAAATTAGGGGTGTGGACAAAGGGTTATTCAAAAATCTTTTGGCGGATCGCCGAGTACATTCGGCGACCTTCAGCTTCTCGCCAAAAGTTACAGAGCTCAAATACAAGTAAAGCATGAAGTAGAGGGCGAGAAGGGGACATTGGGTGAACCGACGAGTTGTTCGGGTCGCCCGACCCAGCTCGTCAAACAACCCAACGTGCCTAATTTCAACCCATTTTCCCGAATTCAGCCCCGCAAACCCCGAAAATGAAATCAAACCAATCAAAACTCAAATTAAGCTAAGACCCACTACTCTAGGATACTCAGACTTCTCCCGGCTAAAATCAATTGTATGCAAGCACAGCCCTAGGAAATTTACTTCAATTTACCCACAAATTAGGCAGGAATTCAACAGTAATGACGCTACGGGAAAGATACTCAAATTATAACAGGCAAACAATTATCCTGACACTACAGAGAGGGAGAGAATATACGGGCCATGCGGTTTTTGAATTTTTGAGATTTCAGGCAATCCATTATTTCTGGGTACCTATCGATAATCCCATCTATGGACATACGTTTTTCCTCAAGAATTGCCCTCACTCCCTCAGTCTTTAATCTGTTCATTGACTTGGGAAAAGGACCCTGCACATGAGGTGGTAGGACTATAGTCTACTTTTGAACAGGAGGAATGGTAAGTTGAGGGTTCCTGATACTAGATGGATCATTCATATTTTTAGATCATAGATCTGCCCTCTGCGCTGCTACAAGCTCATCATCATCAGAAGCTGCAATCTTGGTCTCCTGGAGCTCGCCCTTACTTTTAGAACTGGTGAGGTGAGTGGTGTAGATGTCATCTCTGTTGAAGATGACCTCCGGTGATGCAGGTGCCTTCTCTTTGCCCTTGCCTTTCCCACCAGTTATGGGAAGTTTGGTAGCTTTTCTTTTAGATGGAGCTGCAACATCATTTATTTTAATCCCTTTAGCGTTGTTTCGGGGTGGAATGTGTCTTCCTGCGACTTTAGGTCTAGCCATATCTGCAAAACATCCGGTAGATGCTAGAATTATTTCGACTAACTTTTCGAAAAGTAGCTGCAGATCGACTCGCTGAACAAGTCGGCGAATTGCCGAATCAATTTGGCGAGCTAGATTGGGTTCACCTAAATGATTGGCTCTAGTTTTTTTTGGAAAGTCGGCGATGGGAAGACGCTTTCGGTGGATCGCCGACAACATTCATTGAGTGCAAGTTAGCTAGCCGAAAGTAATAGTGCAACACAAATTAGGGGTGTGGACAAAGGGTTATTCAAAAATCTTTTGGCGGATCGCCGAGTACATTCGGCGACCTTCAGCTTCTCGCCAAAAGTTACAGAGCTCAAATACAAGTAAAGCATGAAGTAGAAGGTGAGAAGGGGACATTGGGTGAACCAACGAGTTGTTCGGGTTGCCCGGGTTGCCCGACCCAGCTCGCCAAACAACCCAACGTGCCTAATTTCAACCCATTTTCCCGAATTCAGCCCCGCAAACCCCGAAAATGAAATCAAACCAATCAAAACTCAAATTAAGCTAAGACCCACTACTCTAGGATACTCAGACTTCTCCCGGCTAAAATCAATTGTATGCAAGCACAGCCCTAGGAAATTTACTTCAATTTACCCACAAATTAGGCAGGAATTCAACAGTAATGACGCTACGGGAAAGATACTCAAATTATAACAGGCAAACAATTATCCTGACACTACAGAGAGG
>NW_006238984.1:740840-742601 GCF_000226075.1 Solanum tuberosum | reverse complement strand
CCTCACTCCCTCAGTCTTTAATCTGTTCATTGACTTGGGAAAAGGACCCTGCACATGAGGTGCTAGGACTATAGTCTACATTTGAATGGGAGGAATGGTAAGTTGAGGGTTCCTGATACTAGATGGATCATTCATATTTTTAGATCATAGATCTGCCCTCTGCGCTGCTACAAGCTCATCATCATCAGAAGCTGCAATCTTGGTCTCCTGGAGCTCGCCCTTACTTTTAGAACTGGTGAGGTGAGTGGTGTAGATGTCATCTCTGTTGAAGATGACCTCCGGTGATGCAGGTGCCTTCTCTTTGCCCTTGCCTTTCCCACCAGTTATGGGAAGTTTGGTAGCTTTTCTTTTGGATGGAGCTGCAACATCATTTATTTTAATCCCTTTAGCGTTGTTTCGGGGTGGCATGTGTCTTCCTGCAACTTTAGATCTAGCCATATCTGCAAAACATCAGGTAGATGCTAGAATTATTTCGACTAACTTCTCGAAAAGTAGCTGCACATCGACTCGCTGAACTAGTCGGCGAAATGCCGAATCAATTTGGCGAGCTATATTGGGTTCACCCAAATGATTGGGTCTAGTTTTTTTTAGAAAGTCGGCGATGGGAAGACCCTTTCGGTGGATCGCCGACAACATTCAGTGAGTGCAAGTTAGCTAGCCGAAAGTAATAGTGCAACACAAGTTAGGGGTGTGGACAAAGGGCTATTCAAAAATCTTTTGGCGGATCACCGAGTACATTCGGCGACCTTCAGGTTCTCGCCAAAAGTTAGAGAGCTCAAATACAAGTAAAGCATGAAGTAGAAGGTGAGAAGGGGACATTGGGTGAACCGACGAGTGGTTCGGGTTGCCCGACCCAGCTCGCCAAACAACCCAACGTGCCTAAATTTCAACCCATTTTCCCGAATTCAGCCCCGCAAACCCCGAAAATGAAATCAAACCAAGCAAAACTCAAATTAAGCTAAGACCCACTACTCTAGGATACTCAGACTTCTCCCGGCTAAAATCAAATTGTATGCAAGCACAGCCCTAGGAAATTTACTTCAATTTACCCACAAATTAGGCAGGAATTCAACAGTAATGACGCTACGGGAAAGATACTCAAATTATAACAGGACAAACAAATCAATCCTAGACACTACAGAGAGGCTCAGAATATACGGGCCATGAGGTTTTTGAATTTGTGATAGTTCAGGCAATCCATTATCTCCGGGTACCTATCGATAATCCCATCTAAGGACATACGTTTCTCCTCAAGAATTGTCCTCACTCCCTCAGTCTTTAATCTGTTCATTGAGTTAGGAAAAGGACCCTGCACATGAGGTGCTAGGACTATAGTCTACATTTGAATGGGAGGAATGGTAAGTTGAGGGTTCCTGATCCTAGATGGATCATTCATATTTTTAGATCATAGCTCTGCCCTCTGCGCTGCTACAAGCTCATCATCATCAGAAGCTGCAATCATGGGGTCCTGGAACTCGCCCTTACTTTTAGAACTGGTGATGTGAGTGGTGTAGATGTCATCACTGTCGAAGATGACCTCCGGTGATGCAGGTGCCTTCTCTTTGCCCTTGCCTTTCCCACCAGTTATGGGAAGTTTGGTAGCTTTTCTTTTGGATGGAGCTGCAACATCATTTATTTTAATCCCTTTAGCGTTGTTACGGGGTGCCATGTGTCTTCCTGCAACTTTAGGTCTAGCCATATCTGCAAAACATCAGGTAGATGCTAGAATTATTTCGACTAACTTCTCGAAAAGTAGCTGCA
>NW_006238984.1:715219-732443 GCF_000226075.1 Solanum tuberosum | reverse complement strand
GGACATACGTTTCTCCTCAAGAATTGTCCTCACTCCCTTAGTCTTTAATCTGTTCATTGAGTTGGGAAAAGGACCCTGCACATGAGGTGCTAGGACTATAGTCTACTTTTGAACGGGAGGAATGGTAAGTTGAGGGTTCCTGATCCTAGATGGATTATTCATATTTTTAGATCATAGCTCAGCCCTCTGCGCTGCAACAAGATCATCATCATCAGAAGCTGCAATCTTGGTCTCCTGGAGCTCGCCTTTACTTTTAGAACTGGTGAGGTGAGTGGTGTAGATGTCATCACTGTCGAAGATGACCTGGGCTCCTGGAGCTCTCCCTTACTTTTAGAACTGGTGAGGTGAGTGGTGTAGATGTCATCACTGTCGAAGATGACCTCTGGTGATGCAGGTGCCTTCTCTTTGCCCATGCCTTTCCCAACAGTTATGGGAATTTTGGTAGCTTTACTTTTGGATGGAGCTGCAACATCATTTATTTTAATCCCTTTAGTGTTGTCTCGGGGTGGCATGTGTCTTCCTGCAACTTTAGATCTAGCCATATCTGCAAAACATCAGGTAGATGCTAGAATTATTTCGACTAACTTCTCGAAAAGTAGCTGCAGATAGACTCGCTGAACTAGTCGGCGAATTGCCGAATCAATTTGGCGAGCTAGATCGGGTTCACCCAAATGATTGGCTCTAGTTTTTTTAGAAAGTGGGCGATGGGAAGACCCTTTCGGTGGATCGCCGACAACATTCAGTGAGTGCAAGTTAGCTAGCTGGAAGTAATAGTGCAACACAAGTTAGGGGTGTGGACAAAGGTTTATTAAAAAATCTTTTGACGGATCGCCGAGTACATTCGGCGACCTTCAGCTTCTTACCAAAAGTTACAGAGCTCAAATACAAGTAAAGCATGAAGTAGAGGGCGAGAAGGGGACATTGGGTGAACCGACGAGTTGTTCGGGTTGCCCGACACAGCTCGCCAAACAACCCAACGTGCCTAATTGCAACACATTTTCCCGAATTCAGCCCCGCAAACCCCAAAAATGAAATCAAACCAAGCAAAACTCAAATTAAGCTAAGACCCACTACTCTAGGATACTCAAACTTCTCCCGGCTAAAATCAATTGTATGCAAGCACAGCTCTAGGAAATTTACTTCAATTTACTCACAAATTAGGCACGAATTCAACAGTAATGACGCTACGGGAAAGATACTCAAACTATAACAGGCAAACAATTATCCTGACACTACAGAGAGGCCCAGAATATATGGACCATGGGGTTTTTAAATTTGTGAGATTTCAGGCAATCCATTATCTCCGGGTACCTATCGATAATCCCATCTATGGACATACGTTTCTCCTCAAGAATTGTCCTCACTCCCTCAGTCTTTAATCTGTTCATTGAGTTAGGAAAAGGACCCTGCACATGAGGTGCTAGGACTATAGTCTACTTTTGAACGGGAGGAATGGTAAGTTGAGGGTTCCTGATCCTAGATGGATCATTCATATTTTTAGATCATAGCTATGCCCTCTGCGCTGCTACAAGCTCATCATCATCAGAAGCTGCAATCATGGGGTCCTGGAACTCGCCCTTACTTTTAGAACTGGTGATGTGAGTGGTGTAGATGTCATCACTGTCGAAGATGACCTCCGGTGATGCAGGTGCCTTCTCTTTGCCCTTGCCTTTCCCACCAGTTATGGGAAGTTTGGTAGCTTTTCTTTTGGATGGAGCTGCAACATCATTTATTTTAATCCCTTTAGCGTTGTTACGGGGTGCCATGTGTCTTCCTGCAACTTTAGGTCTAGCCATATCTGCAAAACATCAGGTAGATGCTAGATTTATTTCGACTAACTTCTCAAAAAGTTGCTGCAGATCGACTCGCTGAATTAGTCGGCGAATTGCCGAATCAATTTGGCGAGCTAGATCGGGTTCACCCAAATGATTGGCTCTAGTTTTTTTTAGAAAGTGGGCGATGGGAAGACCCTTTCGGTGGATCGCCGACAACATTCAGTGAGTGCAAGTTAGCTAGCCGAAAGTAATAGTGCAACACAAGTTAGGGGTGTGGGTAAAGGGCTATTCAAAAATCTTTTGGCGGATCACCGAGTACATTCGGCAACCTTCAGCTTCTCACCAAAAGTTATAGAGCTCAAATACAAGTAAAGCATGAAGTAGAAGGCGAGAAGATGACATTGGGTGAACCGAAGAGTTGTTCGGGTTGCCCGACCCAGCTTGCCAAACAACCAAACGTGCCTAATTTCAACCCATTTTCCCGAATTCATCCCCGCAAACCCCGAAAATGAAGTCAAACCAAGCAAAACTCAAATTAAGCTAAGACCCACTACTCTAGGTTACTCAGACTTCTCCCAGCTAAAATCAATTGTATGCAAGCACAGCTCTAGGAAATTTACTTTAATTTACCCACAAATTAGGCAGGAATTCAACAGTAATGACGCTACGGGAAAGATACTCAAATTATAACAGGCAAACAATTATCCTGACACTACAGAGAGGCCCAGAATATATGTGCTATGTGGTTTTTGAATTTGTGAGATTTCAGGCTATCCATTATCTCCGGGTACTTATCGATAATCCCATTTATGGACATACGTTTCTCCTCAAGAATTGTCCTCACTCCCTCAGTCTTTAATCTGTTCAGTGACTTGGGAAAAGGACCCTGCACATGAGGTGCTAGGACTATAGTCTACTTTTGAATAGGAGGAATGGTAAGTTGAGGGTTCCTGATCCTAGATGGATCATTCATATTTTTAGATCATAGCTCGGCCCTCTGCGCTGCTACAAGCTCATCATCATCAGAAGCTACAATCTTGGGCTCCTGGAGCTCGCCCTTACTTTTAGAACTGGTGAGGTGAGTGGTGTAGATGTCATCACTGTCGAAGATGACCTCCGGTGATGCAGGTGCCTTCTTTTTGCCCTTGCCTTTCACACCAGTTATGGGAAGTTTGGTAGCTTTTCTTTTGGATGGAGATGCAACATCATTTATTTTAATCCCATTAGCGTTGTTTCGGGGTGGCATGTGTCTTCCTGCAACTTTAGGTCTAGCCATATCTGCAAAACATCAGGTAGATGCTAGAATTATTTCGACTAACTTCTCAAAAAGTAGCTGCAGATCGACTCGCTGAACTAGTCGGCGAATTGTCGAATCAATTTGGCGAGCTAGATCGGGTTCACCCAAATGATTGGCTCTAGTTTTTTTTAGAAAGTCGGCGATGGGAAGATTCTTTCGGTGGATCGCCGACAACATTCAGTGAGTGCAAGTTAGCTAGCCGAAAGTAATAGTGCAACACAAGTTAGGGGTGTGGACAAAGGGTTATTTAAAAATCTTTTGGCGGATCGCCGAGTACATTCGGCGACCTTCAGCTTCTTGCCAAAAGTTACAGAGCTCAAATACAAGTAAAACATGAAGTAGAGGGCGAGAAGGGGACATTGAGTGAACCGACGAGTTGTTCGGGTTGCCCGACCCAGCTCGCCAAACAACCTAACGTGCCTAATTTCCACCCATTTTCCCGAATTCAGCCCCGCAAACCCCGAAAATGAAATCAAACCAAGCAAAACTCAAATTAAGCTAAGACCCACTACTCTGGGATACTCAGACTTCTCCCGGCTAAAATCAATTGTATGCAAGCACAACCCTAGGAAATTTACTTCAATTTACCCACATATTAGGCAGGAATTCAACAGTAATGACGCTACGGGAAAGATACTCAAATTATAACAGGCAAACAATTATCCTGACACTACAGAGAGGCCCAACACACTTCAACATGATACAATAAATTGCATAAGAGTGCAAATACCAAAAGTAAAATGCAGGGTTTGGAAAATATACCTTTTCGGCCGATTAAAACAAGATTGTGATGCTAGGCGGAAAATTAATCTAGATCCAAGCACCAATCAATAAACTAAAATACTTATAGATTGCAAAAATATTGAAAATACTAACTAGTTACGAGTTTGCGAAGTTTGAAAGTGAGGGAAAATGAAGATTTTGAAACTTTGAAATCATTGGCCTTTAATAAACCGTCCAGTTCTTCGCTCATTCGGCGACGTTAGTCACACTCACCAACCCACTCGGTGATAGGCCGAATGTTCACTTACCTCGCCGAGTTTTATAGGCCCTCCAGTTAATGTGGGGATCCAAACGGTGGTCTACTTCGGGTTCGCCGACCTGGTTGGCGACTCACCAATAATTAGGCTTACCGAGTTTTACAGACTCTATTTTGAAGATGTCTTGAGTCAAACGACAGTTTAGATCGAACACGCTGACCTATTCGGCGATACATCGACTCGACCTTATAACTCGGCAACCTGCAATTTCCACACTCTCAACTTTTTAACCTGTACTATCAACACACCATTATTTCTAAAATGATTTAAAGCGATAAAACCTTGGGTTGCCTCCCAAGAAGCTCCTTAGTTAATGTCGTGGCATGACGTAAGTCCTTATTCAAACTCCATTTGTAGGGTCGGCCTTAGTTTCATAAGGACACCCCGCTTTTGGCTCTGGGTAGAGAAAAGACAATACATGGTCCATTTGGGATCCCAGTAGATGAATGAGCATGGAATGGGAGGTTGTCATCTGATTCAATATTAAGACATTCTCCCTCAATTCCTCCAGCACCCTATGCTGCTCATTGGAGTAGAAGTGTGAGCATTCCTTTGATCTGTCCATCCTCTTTGTTCTTAAGTTTCCTTTTTTCATAAGGAGGAACATAGAGCCCCTTCTTGTTGCAGTGGACTTCAAGATCCCCAATATTCTTGGTTAGCTCATCTAATTGGGTTAGCAAGACTGCTAAGCTGAAGTCTCTCCTTTCTATTGCTTGATTTGGCTCATTTAAGTTGTCAAGCAATTTGGCTACTATCATATAGGGTTGTCGTACTAGACTACCTAGGACAATTCGATCAACCAACATTCTGTTCCCTGGACCTAGACTTCTATAAAAACAATCCAGAAGGACTACATCGGGAATTTCATGAGTAGGGAATTGAGTCAAAGAGATTTGAACCTTAACCATGATTCATGAAGGGGTTCACCTTCCAATTGCCTGAAGGTTAGAATTTTATCCCAAAACATCATTATTTCCCATGGAGGAAACTCCATTTGCTCGCGAGTACTGCTTGACCTACTCACCTTCTCTGTTTCAAAGCTCAAACAAGCAAAACAAAACCAAAAATTAAGTAAGTAGAACTATAATTAATTAGAACAAATATTTTACCAAATTAAAAATTCTCAACTAACACCACTCCTCGGCAGCGGCGCCATTTTTGATGTTTTATGTAATCAAAGACACAACTTCTAATTTAGGTGTCAATGATCGTGTGCAGTAATATGACCCAACCGAATGTGTTGGGGTCAAGTCCCAAGGGAGTGGTTGCAAGAATTAACAGAAAAGTAAAATCAAGTTCTAATTAGTCATAGCTATAAACATTAACGAATAAAAACATACTAAATATAATAGTGACACGAATGTCAATTATCAATGGGGTTTTTTGTATTCAACTAATGATAAAAATAGCGAAAATATAAAGATACGAGATAGGTAGACGGGATTCTTGGGATGTGAAAGGAATATGAGATAAAATATACTATTAGGTAAATGCTATTGATAATAAATCGCTGAATATTTATAACTAGGCTAGAGTTTAGTGGGGGTAAATTCTCTCTCAGGAAACTTACCCCGAATCAACTCGGTTTCTCTCGAACACCAAGTTGCAACATTTAAGCATAACCTCTGCCTTAGCCCATTCACTCTGTCGAGCTGAAAGTGTGGGAGAAGGTCTAACATTCATACTCTCGAGCTGAACCCACAACGACCCAATAACCACCGACTATCGATTTAGTAGTCTTAGTTTTAAAACCTCTCTCTTGACCAAGCCAGAAACACTAAGATAATATCGTATTTGTAACTACAATCCCATTAAGTTCAAACACAACTACTAAACGAAATCACATTTAAATAGCAATTAGACTAACAATAAGCAATACCCAATAGGAAATTTAACCCATATTCACAAAATCACACCCCAAGAATTGGGGTTTTAGCTAGACATGAAAAGGAGATAGAAATCAATACCAACAAGTGTTTCCATCAAGTGGGTACGATCGAAAATATCTTTAAACACGTCTAGGATGAAGATTCTTGGATACCCATTTCTAATTTCTTGGAGTTGAAAATCTTCAAAACCTTCAAGCTGAAGAACAATGTCTCCCAAAAACTCTAAAAACTAAAAACTGAAAATATTCTAAGTCTCAGTAATAATACTCTACAACTTGATAATATGCTACAAAATTAAATGAGTATTTATAGTTTTCAAAAATTTGTGCTGCAAAGGACCACTCGGCGTAGTTAGTTGGGATCGCCGATACACTCGGCGATCTGCCCTTTGGTCTGGTTCATCGCCTTTCAGATTTTTCCTTCACCATCTTCGCATTTTGATTCATTGGAAGACAGGGAACTGCTTCGCGGAACTACTCGGCGATGCGCCGAATGCTCCCTTTCCTTGCAGACTTGATCTTTTCCTTGAGGGCTCAGCACACTGGAACATTAGGTGAGATTTGAGGCCTTTTGGCTAATCGCCTAATGGATTAGGCGATCTTCAAGCCGTCTTTTATTCCTTCTTTCAGCCGCTTTGTTCCTTTTTGCTCGATAGTGTCCATACTTTGTCTCTCAAGTCAAATACCTGAAACTTAAGAATTTACAACATATATTGATACAAAATATGCATTTTAGGACACTAATTCAATCAAAATATAGCCCTAAATGAGTCCAAATTGTGGACTCATCACAGTCACACTTCCCAACAGATCCTCATTGACATCATGTAAATTCCCGATGTCATCGTTGTTCCCAAGTTGGCTAGCATTACTCCTATTAACACTCGTATCTTCACCTGTTTAAGAGCATCCAACAAAGAGCACAAATAAGATATTTCAACTACAACAAAATAAGTTCACGACTAAACTTCAACAAAAGAACTATAAACACCACTCCCCGGAAGCAGCACCATTTTGATAACGCTCAACTATACTTCATCCAATTCTAATTGTAGGCGGTCTCTAACAATTATAAACCCAACTAAGAGTTGGGGTCGATCACACAAGGAGTGATAGAGTAGAGAATTTGATCAAGAACTAAAACCACGTCCTAATCATTTGTAGAGGTAGAAGTTTCGTAACATTAAAGTAAATCACAAAGTTTCGATAATTATATCAAATGGGGGGATTTGGGTAACAAATTTATGACTAGTAAAACAGGAGGTCAACAAGTAGAGAAATTTTCTTGGAAGTGTGATAAGTTTAATGCTAATTTCGCGTAATGGGTGACTACTAGTTACTCAAAGATGTTGAATCTTGGTTGGTAGGCTAGGTTAAGAGTGCAATATCCATTTCTCAATCAACTATTGCGAATCAAGTGAGTTCTTTCGAACCTCAATAGTCAAAACGCGATCGAACAACCCAATACCTTAATTAATCCAATTTTTCAAGCTAGATTTATATGCTTTCATTCAAACCAACTTTCTCAAGATCTATTTATAACAATGCCATCAATACAATCATCAACTAATAATTTGACTCTAACACTTATTTCTCAAGCAAACATCGATTACTAAGCTAGATTTGCATTTGCAACTATAATTTCTCAATTAAAACATAAACAATTAATTGAACCCACTTCAAATCAAAAATAAAATCAGTAACTAACAACACCCAATTAGCTAATTATTGCATTCAACTACATAATCACACCCCCAAGAATAGGGGTTTTAGCCAAATATAGTAAAGAACAAGAAATTTGTTACCAATGATGTTTTCCATTAGGTTAGACAACAATTTGCAAGTCTCCATATGCTAGAAATTAGGCTAAAAGTCTCCTAATCCATAAATCTCTACTCAAAAATATAAAAACAATGTTCTAGAATGTAAATTCTCAAAAACCCAAAAGTGAACAATGTGGCAACTCCTTCTCTTCTGTTGAAAATTACATTTATACGTTCCCAGAATTTGACAACAGAGTCAACTCGGCGAAGTATGCTGGGCTCGCCGAACTGGTCGGCGATGTGCCGAGTGCTCCTCTTCTCACCTTTTTGGCGTTTCTTTTCACTAATTCGTTCTGCAACTTTCAACGAAGTGAGTCGGGATTCAATGAAATGGTCAGTGATGCACCGAGTGTTGCTCTTCTCTCCTTCTTATCATGGATTTTCACCACTTCTTTCTGTAACATTTGGCGAGCTAAATTGGCATCGCCGATCTCTTCGGCGTGTCGCCGAATCACTTGTTTGATCACCAAGTTGATTTTGTCGATAGGCTTTCATGCTAGATCTTTAGGTGAGATAGAGTTCCACTCGGCGAATACCGAGTGGCTTTGGCGAGTACCATCTTTGCTTTCCTTCTACTTTTTTAGCCTTACTATTTTGCTTTCATTGTTGCATATTAACATACTAACATCAGTTATAAGCATAAAATAGGAATTGATGACACTAAGTTCCTGAATATTAAGCCCTAAATGAGTTGAAATCCCCTACTCATCGGGTGTTTTCCTCGATTTCCTCTCCATTGACGACATTGACTCAAAAGAAAGTCATTCTTTTGGTCGGATGCATGCAAAAAGAGTTTACAGGAATTGAAATATAGATTTATTTCTGATTATGTGTTTACTTTACCGGAAGGAACTGATGGGTATGGTGTTTACTGTGATGCTTCAAGAATAGGGTTAGGATTTTCCTTATGCAAATCGGGAAAGTTATTTCCTATGCCTCAAGGGAACTTAACGTGCACGAAAAGAACTATCCTACCCATGAATTAGAACTAGAGGTGGTTGTGTTTGGTTTAAAGATTTAGAGGCATTACTTGTATGGTGTTCATGTTGATATCTTTACTGACCACAAAAGTTTGCAATATGTCTTTAAAAAGAAGGATCTAAATCTTCACCAAAAAACATGCAAAATTTCATAATTGACCTTTCATAGTTTAAAACCCACTTTCAATCATCAATATCTAGAAAATATGGGTTAGACATGGGTTCATGGGGATTCATCTTAAAATAATTAAATTGTATCAATTCATACATAAAAGTTCATAAATCAATAAAGTAAATCAACATTGAAAAGAACCCATGACATGGAAGAAAGCCCTAACTTAATTGGATATTTCTAACTTTGTAAATTGGAGAATTTGGGAACTCCATGAAGGAAAGGGCCTCATGGATGAAAACTATCATACCTCAATGCCAAGAGCTTGTCTTCAATGATGGAATTGGAGGCTTGACTTGAAACCCTAGGTTGACTCTTGTTTCTTCAAGTTTCCTAGAGAGAGAAATATTTTGGGGAGGAAGACTTATTCTTCTTTTAAGAATTTGAGAGAATGATTTCAATTGCAAAAATTTGGGGTTAAATGTACTTATATAGAGGTTTAGGTGAAGGGTAAAATGACATAGTATTAGGCTAGAATAATTAGAAAAAGACCAAAAAACCATTAAGAAAATAACATCCGCTCACTGGCGACTACAACCTACGGCCCATCGATCAACTCATGGATAACCCTTGTCGGACGTCGATGAGTTCAGAGACCAATAATTTTAGACCTCGAATGAAAAGACCTACCCATGGGCCGTGGTCCCAATGATGGGCCATGGGTCCCAATCGTGGGTCTCAACTTTTCACCCTAGATTTCTCTAAGTTTAGGACTTATCTACGAGACCTATTGATAACGCTTAACTACACTTCATCCGATTCTAAGTGTAGGCGATCGCTAACAAGTATAAACCCACTTAAGAGTTGGGGTCGTTCCCACGGGGAGTGATACGTTAAAGAATTCGATTAAGAAGTAAAATGTTGTTCTAATCATTTGTAGATGTAGACATTTCGTAACAATAAAGTAAATGACAAAGTTTTGACAATTAATGTCAGATGGGGGGATTTGGGTAACTAAATTACAATGTTTACTCATTCTAGAACATTGTAAAGGCTTGGAGACTATTACCCAGCTGATGGTCAATTGAGTTTGTAATTTTTTTTACCTTTTTATGATGTTTAGCGAAAACCCCAGTTCTTGGGTGTGATGATGTGATTATGGGATGAATTAGCTTATGGGTAATGTTAATTACTGATTTAAATGCTTAATTAAAGTGGGTTGAATTGATAGTTGTGTTTTAAGCTAAGAATTGTAGATGTAAATGCAATTCAAACTTTGAATTATGGGCTTGCTTGAAAAAGAGGCTTTAGAATCAAAGCTTTCATTTGATGATTCTAGTTATTGGGTTGATATGGGTTTATTTCAAAAGAGTAAATCCTTATCTCAATTCTACCTATCTAGATCGAGAGAGTAGATGAATTTAGGTGTGGGTTGTTCCTTTTTGCTAATCTTGTTGATGTTCGATAGAAATCACTTGAATCGTTATAGTTGTTCGAGAGAAAACTATTTTATTTATAGTCTAGCCTACCCATTGATATTTAGCAATTTATTAGTAATTTCAATTACCCGTTTAGTGAAATTTTTCTATAATCAATCACATCTGAACTCCTCTCTATATTGTTATTTGCTTCGTGTTTGATTGTATTGTACTGATAATTGACAATCCAAACCCCCCATCTGACATTCGTTGTCATCCCCTTAGAATTGTTTAAATGTTTTTCGATAAATTCTATTCCTATAACTGAATAGACCACTTTATAACTTCATAACTGAATTTACACACGTACCACTCCATGTGGGTTCAACCCCAACTCTTCGTTGAGTTTTATACTAGTTAACGATCATTTACACCTAGAATCAGATGAGGTGTACTTGAAGCATTAATTAAAATGGCGGCGCTGCCGAAGAGTTGTGTTGTTTAGAATTCTAGTATTGAAGTTGGATTGTGATATTTTTGTGTTATAGTTGAATCGACTTACTTTGGTTTGTGTTGAATAGATGAAGATATAAGCGTGAACGGGAGTAATAGTAGCCAAGTGGGCCACAAAGACAATATTGGAAATATGAACGATGTGAATTACCCAATCCAATTGGGTGGTGTTGGTGCAATACGTCTACCTCCAATTGAGGGGAATGATGTCTTCCATGTTACTAGCACGATGCTACAACTCCTCGAAAATAGATAGAGGGCTGGCCCACGAAGACCCCCATGAGCATATTCAGAACTTTGTGGATGTTTATGGTCTGTTTTCATTCAAAAACGTATCACAAGAATTAGTCTGTCTTAGGTTGTTTCCATTCTCTTTGATGGGTTAAGATACCAAATGGTTAGCTGAGTTGCCGAGGGACTCCATTACCTCTTGGGTTGAACTTACATCAACGTTCAATGTGAGATTCTTTCCCTCGTCAAAGATGATGTCGCTCAGAGATATTATCCAATGTTTCAAACGCTTGGAGGGTGAACCAATCCACTAGACGTGGCTGAGGTTTAAGAAGTTGGTATTCAATGTCCGACTCATGGACTGCCAAACCATATATTGCAGCAATACTTCTATAGAAGTCTTGACTCGGTGAACAAATGAGTTGCTAATCAACTTGTTCTCGGAGGTATAATGCAACAACTCTATTAAGTAGCGTCTCAAATCCTTGATGGCATAAACAAGATAAATAGAGCATGGTACACTCGTGTAGACCAAGTCTCTCCTCTCACTTTTAGGATGAAAAAAGAGAAGATCAAGAAGGATCAAGAGATACCAAAACATGGCTAAAATTATGACCCATCTAGATATCTTTTCAAAAAATATGATGGGTAGTGGTTTGAAGACTGTAAATGTTGTGGGTGTTGGTGGAGTAAACCCAGATGAAGCACATTTTGAGGCATTGTACAATGAGTAAGTAAACTTCCTTACAAACCAAAGAGGTTTTCGTTCAAACTACCCAAGGCCGGGTGGAAATCCGGGTTGGAATAGAGATGATCGAATGAGAGATCGTGATAGAGAGTGGCGTAATCGTAACGCTACTTGGAAGGAAAGAGAGGGTGACAAGGACATATACGTCCCACCCCATGAGCACCAAAATCCCAAGGAACCAAAAATTGTCTGTACGAAAGACAAGCTCTCACACATTCTCAATAAGATAGAAGGGTCGGACAAAGTCTTAAAAGAAATGAAAGAAGACGTCTCTACACTTAATCAGACGGTCACCTCCCATTCAGTGTCAATTAAGAAATTGGAAACGCAAATGGGTCAAATTTCTTCTCATTTGAACACATGGCCAAAAGGGGGCATACCAGGTGACACCTTGGCCAACCCAAAGAATGATCCTTGAAAGTGTATCCACGTCGTTCCACGACATTAAATAAGGCGCTTATTTGGTTGCAAACCCAAGTCTTTGATGTCTTAAATTTTGTTTTTGAATAACGGGTGTTGATTTTGCAGGTTGAAAAGTGAAAAGTGTTGGAAAATAGGCAATTAGGCGAGCCAAAAGTCCAGTCGGCGAATCGGCGAAGAGGTCAGCGAGCCCTGACTTGGATCCCTATTGGAACAACCCAGCTCGATGGGGAACTCTGCAAAACTTGGCGAGCTTAAAACTTAGTCGGTGACTCACCAAACAGATTGGCGAGCCCAAATTTTTCCGCCGTTTGAACCCCTAAGTTTCTGGGAGTTGTGTAAAACTCAGCGAGCCAAAATACCACTCGGCGCATTACTCTGTAGAATGGACTGCGAACTGAAAGGCTTGGAAGGCCAAACAGTTTAAAATTTCAAAATCTTTTCACTTTCCTACTTTTTAACTCTCTCACTTTCTCACCCGATATTAGATCTTTCGTAATTTTTTGTTTTTATTCTCATGTTACTTGGGATCTTTGCTCGGATTAATTGTGGAATTCATTGCCCCCTAACATTTCAACTATTCTTTTCGGCATAAAGGTTGGTTTTCCGAACATCGAAATCCATATGTGGTTCAACTCTAATGAAATTGGTATTTTGTTGTCGAATATTGTTCGGTAATCATCATATGAGTTTTTGTTTGCCTAATTTTAATTGAAATAAGTATTAATCGGCCTTTAATCAAGATTCTCGTGTCGTTTCTTGTTTAAAACGAGTCTAAATTGTTCGGTTGTGTTGAATATGTGTTGGGTCTAGTGGGGTGAAGTCTGAGTAGCCCCCAATTTTGCTAAATGTTATATTTTGCCCAATGATAGAGAGGTTGACGTCATTCTTAAGGGTAAAATAAGTTAAACGACCATTTTTTGCCAAATCATGGGAAGTCTGTGTACCCCTATGGCATGGGTAGTATCGGTCTTTCTTTAATTTCATAGTGTAGGTGTTTAATTATGATTTCGTGGGTTGTGGTCTTGAATTTGAAGAAGTGGGGTGAAAACTGGCATTTAGGGCCATTTGGCGAGTTGGGTCGAGCTCGCCAGTGGTTCGACGGTTTGCCTATCTCCCCTAGATCGCCCTTTATTTCCCTAATTTGTGAGTATTTGTTCTATAACTTTAGTCGATATGCTTGAGCTCGCCGAGTTCACTCCGTGGCTAGCCGAAAGTCCTTCATGATCGCCCTTCTATGCCCCTAAATCCTTGAGATACATTGTAACTTTTGGTGAGCTACTTCTAGCTTGCCAATTGGTGTTGGCGATCCACCGAAATGCCTTGGACATCGCCGAACATCTTTAAACTCTTAAAATTTTTGTTCCGGAACTTTTGGCGAGCCCGGCCTGGCTCTCCAAAGTTGTTTGGCGACTTGCCGACCGGTTCGGCGAGTCTTTCTACAACTAAATTTCTACACTTTTTATGAAATTTTTCTAATGTTTTGCTATGTTGTTTCCATGAATGGCTAGACCAAAAGTTTCTGGAAGAGACATGCTGCCCCGAAAGCGGACACGAGGAGTCATTATAGATGAGGATGCAACTGCATCCCGATAAAAGGCAGCAAAACTCCCTACCAAGGGAGGAAAAGGTTAAGGCAAGAGCAAGCCGCCCATGGTTGTGACACCAGAGGCCAACTCCGATAATGAGGGAGTCTACGAGAAACACCTCACCTTATCAGACAACAAGGGGGATCCATATGATTCTCAGGCTTCCATCTCTGAACCTTAGGATGACCAGCTATTAGAGGTCCGGAGAGCAAAGCTTTGCTCCAAGACGATGAATTATCCGTCTAGGATCTCGGTCCCTCAGATTCGTCCTCCTCCCTCAGCTTCAGCTCTAGTGCCTCCTCTAGAGAAGACAGTGGCCCCAACACCACCAGTACAGGGTCCTCCCCTCCGGTCACTCAACAGACTAACAACCGAGGGATTGAGGACCATATTAAAGGAGAAGAGTTTGTCCACAAATGGTGTGGTAGATAGACATCCAGCAGTGTTAGACACTCTTAGGTTCCGCAGATTCAAGGTCTTTACCAAGCCCCATGGTCCATACATTCCTACTTTGGTCCAGGAGTTCTACTCAGCTTATAGTTACTTGGTCCCTCAAGGAAAGAAGAAGGCTAGTGCCTTCAATCCGATGGATTTTGTGGTGGTCCGAGCCAAGAAGGTAAAATGTCGTAGTGATGACATAAATGTTGTATTTGAGCGTGCCTCTGACTTTATGCATGACTACCAGAGTATGATCAAGACAACGACTCTGGAAGACCTCAAAGGTTGGCTAACCCCTTGATTAACGTTTCAAGCACACCTCATCCTATTCTAGGTACAAACGATCGATAACTATTATAAAACCCAACAAAACGTTGGGTTCAAGCCCACAGGAAGCGGTACATGTTCAAATTCAGTTATGAAGTACAAATGTGGTCTAATTAGTTATAGGAATAGAAATTATCGAAAAAGACATGTAAACAAGTTTAAGGGGATGACACGAATGTCAGATGTGGGGTTTTGATTTGCAATTATCAGCTGCAACACAATCAAACACTAAGGAAATAACAATATAGAGAGGAATTCTCGAGATGTGATCGATTATAGGCATATTTCACTATATCGGTAATTGAAACTACTAATAAATAGCTAAATATTGGTAGGTAGGCTGGACTATGAATGAATAGTTTTCTCTCAAACAACTATCACATTTTCAAGTGATTTCTTTCGAACAACAACAAGCTTAGCAAAAAGGAACAACTTATAACCTTAATACATGCACTCTCTCGAGCTAGATAGGTAGAATTGAGTTTAGGATTCACTTTCTCGAGCTGAACCCATATCAACCCAATACCTACAAACCATTAATCAAAAGCTTTGGTTCTAAAACCTCTCTCTCAAGCAAGCTAAGAACTCAAAATTAGAATTGCCTTTGCAACTACAATTCATAGATTAAAACACTGCTAATGATTAAACCCACTTCAATATAGCATTTAAATAAGTAATTAACAATACCCATAAGCTAATTCAACCCATAATCACATGATCACACCCCAAGAATTGGGGTTTTAGCCAAACATAATAAAAATAGAGAAACGATTACCAAATACAGTCGTCATGATCTGGGTAAAGGTTCCCTAGTCTTTACAATGGTCTAAATTGAAGAAATTCAGAAACCCACTTGCAAAACCTCAAAATTAAGCTTAGAAATCCTCAAAGTATACAATAAGAACCAAAACTAAGGGATAAACTCTAACTCTAGAATGGGAACTGCAATGTCTCGGAGAAAACTTATTATGCCCCGGAAACTAGTAAGTTGAACTAAGGAGTTCTAGAGCTTTTCGTAAGAGTTTTAGAGTGTGGAATGAGGATTAAAAATCACAAAAATAATTCCCGTACTTAGAATGGAGGTTTTAGGGGCTAAACGTCGAGGTACGACCCCCCAAGGACCCCCCAAGGGGTCCTTGAAGAGGACCTCAAAACAGCCCCCAAAAGCTATCAATTAGCAGCACCTACGCTTGCCACCTATTGGCCGTAGGTGGACCCACGCCCCATGGGTTGGGGTCGTGGGTCAAGGCCAAAGTTCCCCTGCAGGTTGAAGCTGTAGTACCTCACCTACGGAGGTGCAACATGCTCAGTAGATCCAGCCACGAAGCGTGGGTGGATGAGTCGTAGGTGTGAGCAGATTTTTAAGTTTTAGTTTTTATTTAGGGGTTTGAGGGTTAATTAGTAATTAGTTAGGGGTTAAGGGAGGTCGGTTAGTTAGTTATTAAACCACCTATATAAGCCTAATAGACCCCTAAACTAAGTGATTTAATTCATTCTTCAAAGAACCCAAATTCTCTCCAAATAATTCTCTCTCTAGAAGAAGAAGAAGAAGAAGAAGAAGAAGTTAGGGAATATTTTTCCCCATTGATTCAAGCTTTGTTAGTGCTTTCAATTAATGTATTTTATCTTAATCATCTATGGGTTGTTCCAGCCATAGATCCCCCTAGGTTTTCCCCCAATTGTGAAGTCAAAGCCCAACTCTAGCTAGGGTTTCTTCCTTTATTGTGGGTAGTGTTTAGGTATGATTCCAATCTAGTGGATAATACCTAATTATGATTGTATTAGAATTGAATTATGATGTTATGATGAATTTATGAGATTTCTATGGTAAACCCCAGTCTAATTGATGAATGTGATATTATGTGGGTTTATGCCATGAAAGGTGAAATTGAAGAATTATAATTGATCTTCTAAAATCAATGTAATGTGTAGTAAATATTCAAGGTTAGGAGCGTATAATCACGAATTGAACTAGACTTTATTGAATATGAAGGATCATGACTAGTAAAGTTGAAATTGAACCTTTATGATCACATATGACTAGAATCACCTACTAATGAAGGATGTGATTAGAATATCTTGGAATTTATGTATGAAAGATGATAGTAAGAGCTAAAGCTTTGAGTGTAAAGCATATAGTCATGAATGTTAATCACTAGAGTTTTGAGAGTAAAGCCAATGTGATGAACTAGATGTGTTAAGGCTTATAGAGTAAAGTCTAAATGAGAATAGAAGTCTAATAGGTAGAATTGTGGTGAACGGCCTATACTCACCTAACCTAACTTATAAATGCTTGAATGTGTAAAGTGATAGAATTACTTGACTGTGGATTGATTGTCAAGGAGATCCTTCCATGAGACATGAGTGTTAAGCAAGGCTTAACAAGTAAATCTAGGGGTGTATGCTTGGCTCCAAGTGGATATTGACAATGAGATGGAGTTTCACACAAGAAAGGGTCCGGGTTCCAAGTTGAAAGGAGAACCACACCTAGTTGATGTGAGGACTACCCAAGTTAAAGGGGGAACTCTTACGTAGTAGAATGTGGGTTTTCCCAAAGTTAGGTCTCATGCGATGGGAGCCTTCACATGAGTTGAGTCAAGGTTCCTAGTAGCAATCTCCATATCC
>NW_006238984.1:697090-706983 GCF_000226075.1 Solanum tuberosum | reverse complement strand
TACTTAGAATGGAGGTTTTAGGGGCTAAACGTCGAGGTACGACCCCCCAAGGACCCCCCAAGGGGTCCTTGAAGAGGACCTCAAAACAGCCCCCAAAAGCTATCAATTAGCAGCACCTACGCTTGCCACCTATTGGCCGTAGGTGGACCCACGCCCCATGGGTTGGGGTCGTGGGTCAAGGCCAAAGTTCCCCTGCAGGTTGAAGCTGTAGTACCTCACCTACGGAGGTGCAACATGCTCAGTAGATCCAGCCACGAAGCGTGGGTGGATGAGTCGTAGGTGTGAGCAGATTTTTAAGTTTTAGTTTTTATTTAGGGGTTTGAGGGTTAATTAGTAATTAGTTAGGGGTTAAGGGAGGTCGGTTAGTTAGTTATTAAACCACCTATATAAGCCTAATAGACCCCTAAACTAAGTGATTTAATTCATTCTTCAAAGAACCCAAATTCTCTCCAAATAATTCTCTCTCTAGAAGAAGAAGAAGAAGAAGAAGAAGAAGTTAGGGAATATTTTTCCCCATTGATTCAAGCTTTGTTAGTGCTTTCAATTAATGTATTTTATCTTAATCATCTATGGGTTGTTCCAGCCATAGATCCCCCTAGGTTTTCCCCCAATTGTGAAGTCAAAGCCCAACTCTAGCTAGGGTTTCTTCCTTTATTGTGGGTAGTGTTTAGGTATGATTCCAATCTAGTGGATAATACCTAATTATGATTGTATTAGAATTGAATTATGATGTTATGATGAATTTATGAGATTTCTATGGTAAACCCCAGTCTAATTGATGAATGTGATATTATGTGGGTTTATGCCATGAAAGGTGAAATTGAAGAATTATAATTGATCTTCTAAAATCAATGTAATGTGTAGTAAATATTCAAGGTTAGGAGCGTATAATCACGAATTGAACTAGACTTTATTGAATATGAAGGATCATGACTAGTAAAGTTGAAATTGAACCTTTATGATCACATATGACTAGAATCACCTACTAATGAAGGATGTGATTAGAATATCTTGGAATTTATGTATGAAAGATGATAGTAAGAGCTAAAGCTTTGAGTGTAAAGCATATAGTCATGAATGTTAATCACTAGAGTTTTGAGAGTAAAGCCAATGTGATGAACTAGATGTGTTAAGGCTTATAGAGTAAAGTCTAAATGAGAATAGAAGTCTAATAGGTAGAATTGTGGTGAACGGCCTATACTCACCTAACCTAACTTATAAATGCTTGAATGTGTAAAGTGATAGAATTACTTGACTGTGGATTGATTGTCAAGGAGATCCTTCCATGAGACATGAGTGTTAAGCAAGGCTTAACAAGTAAATCTAGGGGTGTATGCTTGGCTCCAAGTGGATATTGACAATGAGATGGAGTTTCACACAAGAAAGGGTCCGGGTTCCAAGTTGAAAGGAGAACCACACCTAGTTGATGTGAGGACTACCCAAGTTAAAGGGGGAACTCTTACGTAGTAGAATGTGGGTTTTCCCAAAGTTAGGTCTCATGAGATGGAAGCCTTCATATAGTTGAGTTAAGGTTTCTAGTAGCAATCTCCATATCCAATGAACTAAGACATACTTAAAGAAGTATCTCCTAGTGTTCAAAAGCATTAATGAACTAAGGCATTCTTGAAGAAGTATCTCATAGTGTTCAAAAGCATTATTGAACCAATACATGCTTGAAGAAGTATCTCATAATGTTCAAGAGCATAATGGACTTAGACATGCTTAAGGTAGTATCTCATAGGGTCCATTTTAATAATGAACTAAGACATACTTAAAGGAGTATCTCATAGTGTTCAAAGTATAAATGGATTTAGACATGCTTAAGTAGGTATCTCATAGGATCCATGTTAATAACGAACTTAGACATGCTTAAAAAAAGTATCTCATAGGGTTCAACCTAATAATGAACTAAGATGTGGTTAAGGAAGTACGTCATAGTGTTCCAAGGTTTAAAGAGAGATGAACTAATATGTGCTTAAGAAAGTACCTCATAGTGTTCTAAGGTCTAAAGAGAGAAACTAGGTTCCAAACCAAGAAGTATTAGTACGAGGACCTAAAAGTGGTGCTTGCCATGAATAGTATTATGGGATGCTATTCATGCATTGCACGAGTATGACTTAAGGTTATTCAAGAAACTGTTCTTGTGAGTGATGTATCTTGAGATAGGATTGTGCTATAGTTGCCTTCTTTGTTAGTAGTGACTAAAGGTAAGAGATTCCCTTGGTTATAAGAAGTAAGCTAATAATTAGGCCAAGGGAGGGTAATTATGACTATGTTGACTTCAAGGTTATGCTTAGTGTGAAGGATTGTATGGGATGCCTTTCATGCATTGCACAAGTGTGGTTTGAGGTTATTTAGGAGTATGGTGCCCTTATGGTATAAAAGCTTAAAGACTTCACCATGTATATAGACTATGATTAAGATGACCAAAAAGGGATGCTTAGCTTGGGTGGTATTATGGGTTGCTATTCATGCATTGCACATGTATGCTTTTAGGTTACTTGAGAATAGTTCTATTATGGTATAGATGACTAAGAGTCAAATAATGCTTTTGTTGGTGACTTTGCTTTTTATTATGATATTGTCTCCTATGTTTATTATTGATGTTTCATGAAGTATTTCATATGATCTTGGATTATGTCTTATATTGACTAACCCTTTTCTTATGCTCTTATGGTATTATGCTAGCTAACATATTTAGTACATTTTTTACTAACGCATACTTTGCCTACATTCTAATCAAATGTAGGCTTTGGAGACTTGAGTGCTATTTGGAGATAGGTTTCTATGGAGCTAAGGAGTTGAAGTTCTTGGTGAGTCCTCATAGCTTCGAGGACAAAACCCACTATTTCCTTTATGTCTTTATTTCATGTTTTGAGACTATTGTATGGGCTGTTTCCTAAGAGTTTATTCTAAAGTTGTATTAGATGGTTTGGGACAAAGTATAGAAAGACTTCGATTGTAATTTTTTTTAAATTTTCCGTACTTTTCTATTATCTTATGTTCATGATTTGCTAAGGGCTTGTATGAGGCTTTTCGGAGTCTTGTACGCCGTGTTACGTCTAGGGGGTACTTCGGGGTCATAACAGAACTGCTCAAAATTCTATTTAAAATCCAATTTATAGTTGCCTGTGTTTGGCCTAAAAGTCTACTCGACGGGATAAGTAGCGCCTCTCCAAGTGGTTCAGCGATCCGCCGTTTGCTCTCTTTACATCGTAATTTTGCATTGGTCTTCCGCATCCCAAGTCCTGTAACTTTGGGCGATCTAGTGTGTTGTTGCAGATTTGATCAGCGATTCGCTGATTACCCATTTCTGTCACTGACTTGGTTTTTCCCCAGGGCTGGCACGTTGGAACTTTGGGTGAGCTAAAGCGCCACTAGGCGGTGCGCCGAGTGGTCTTGGCGTCAGTAAAATTGATTTTCTTCACTTCTTTAGCTTTTTAGTTCCTTTTTCAGTAGTGTCCTTGCCTTGCTCCTTAAACGCTGTTGCTGCAAATCAACATTTTAACATCAGTTTAGAGCATTAAATAGGCATTTGAGGACACTTATACTATCAAAACAAAGCCCTAAATGAGTCGAAATCTCAGACTCATCAACACTGCCAACTTAAACTTTTGTTTGTCCTCAAGTAAAACTCAAGATCAGCAGTTGAACAAGGATGTCTACAAACAGTGGTGCATAAGACTCAACATAAATGCACACAACAAGGTTCAAACTAGTCATAACATGATCTATTGTGCACTCAAAGTTTGAAATTGTGACTCACCATCATCAAGTATGCTCAAGCTCACAATGCTTGCTTCAAATGCAAGTTCAAGCTAAAAAAAATTATTCAAATGCCCTTACAAGAAAGATGATTCCATTTTCACACAAAATTTCTCAACAATTTAAAGTACTAGAATCACATATAACTCTCACACTAACAAAGATGAACACATGCATGACTTCACCCATAGGTTTGCCCTTATTTTCCAATCAACATTCGTTTCAACTCACTCAAGATCACAAAGGTCTTTTCAAGGCTTGTAACGGGGCTGAATGTAAAAGAATGGTCATTTAGGCTTAGTGGCTTCTACCTTCATAAAGTATGACCTGAACATCACTTTCCTCCTTTTCTTTAACATTTCAAACATGCTTATAATCCACCCCATTATTCAACTTCATATGAACCACTGGATACCCCATCTCTTTTACAATTTTCACTACTTTATTTCACAACTTTTTCTCTTTTTCTGTCATTTTCTTTTCTTTTCTTTCACTTCCTTTCTATCTTTTTTTACATTGAGGGGTTCCATATTTTTCAAAAAAATCGATCAAAGGGACAAATATTCACACTTCTTGACTTTCCTTGTTTTTCACCACACCCCTATCTTAGGTTTTTAGCCTAAGTTGGCTATTCAAACAAACCAAAACTTCATGAAGATTATGGGTGAATGGATAAAGAGATCAAAGTTGTTCAAGTTTCTTCCAACAAAAGGATAGGCTCGATGGGTGCCAAAACAAGATTCACACTTCTCACAAGGTTGGCCATAAAAGAGGTATATTGTCAAATTGGTTCAGTCTTCAAAAATTTTGCCTAAGATTATTTCAATTGCTTGCTTCACTTCAATCTATCGGACCAACGGGGAAAATTCTAGGTGTCATCAAATACAATGTTCAAGACGAACTCACCACACAAGGCATTGATACAATCATTAGAAAAAACTCCACACTTTCTAGCTAGCGTGCAATGTTCATCACAAGAGACTTCATCGACAATCGGCTAGTCACAACAAGATGCTCAAAGTTCACAAATGTTCAAGACGAACTCACCACACAAGGCATTGATACAATCATTAGAAAAAACTCCACACTTTCTAGCTAGCGTGCAATGTTCATCACAATAGACTTCATTGACAATCGGCTAGTCACAAGAAGATGCTCAAAGTTCACATATTTCCTATGTAACTACGTTTACCACATCATAGCCGCACATTCGTTTTGTTCACTTAAGAGCACTGTTCAAATCATCGGTATTCACCACAACTCACACTCAAATTTGTACAAGAACAACAACAATCACACACACAAGAGGTGGCAACATTTTTTAAAATGGTTCGAAACCGCTTTCACATCAAAACAATGGGCCACAAGCTAAGAACAACCGCGATACCACAACCAAGATATATAAAATAATAGGCTCCATATTCACAAAACACATCATCAAAACAGAACCAATATTCACAAAACACTCACAAGAGCTATGTATGGAAATACCTCACCCCACCTAAAAAAATATGCAGTTTTCCTCAAATGCAACTAAAACAAAAATAGTATATGAAGTACTAGAGAGGGAGGGGAAATGTCATCCTGCCATGCTAAGCCTGGGTGAAGTCTACATGTCCGTCGCTCCATCTGTCTAGGCATCAGTGCCCGGGGTCTCAAAAATCTTGGCTCCATTGAAGCCCACCATGGAAACATCCCTCAAAGAGGCTTGTCTAGCTGTCTTGTACATGAAACCCTCCAAGTCAACCAAGTCCTCAAAAACAACCTCCTCTCTATTACCAAGTTTCTCCTCATCTGTCTCAGCCTCGAACTCTGCAGGAGACTCATCAGCTTTAACCTCATCACCGGTGGTAGCCGGAGGCACATCTGAATAAGCTGGAATATCGATGCCCAGACGATCTGGGATCTCCACAGTGCCAAAGATTAGGGACATATCTGTGGACTTTAGCTTGTCCACATCCTTCCTCAACTCAGTAATGTCAGTCTTCAAACTCGTCACCTCATTAGTGGCTCCTGTCCTCTCTCACATACCTCTACTCTCGCCATAAGGTCATCAATCGAAGCTCTAAGAGGTGTCAATGCAACATCAATGGCTCTCTCAATCATCCTAGGAATAGCGGCCTCTAACCGAGAGGCATACACATAAGCAGACTAGGCTAAGTGTCGCATCTTGTAAAACATGGCCTGGGTGATTGGAAGCTTAGAAGTTGAAGCAGCAACATAAGATCTAGGAGGAGGTGTTGCAGTAGAAGAGCTAGGAGTCTCAGAAGAAGGAGGTACATATGTAACTGATGGCCCACTGGACTGATTAGGCATGAGTGCCTCTATAGGGACCATAGCAAAATCAACCTCCGGGGATGTGTCCATCAGGGCTACCCTCCTCCTGTCATCCTCATCTCGCTGGTATTCGGCCTCAATATGTCGGATGTCAGTAGAGGAGGTGGGTGTCACCTACATATCCATCTTCTCATATCGAGAACCATGGGCTCGTCTACATAGCTCCATGATCAACACTAAGAATGGAAGAAAAGTCTGTTTGTGTTTGGCCCTCATGGCCATCTCTTGCTCAATCAATAGTCCCAAATTCAGCGATTGGCGAGAAATAATGGACCCTAGACATGCTGCCTACAGGTTTCTAAGTATGGATTCATTTTGGGATGGCATGATAGAGCTGCTGATGAACCCGACGATCCTTCTTTTCTATGGGCAAACCTGTGTTTATCTATCTCGAGGTGGAATTGATAAGTCCGATATTTAGACTCATTTAAGGCTTTATTTGGAAAGATTTAGTGTTCTCAAATGTTTATTTTGTGCCAATAACTGATGTAAAATCCTTAATTTCTAGGTATTTGGATTGAGGAACAAAGCATGGACACTAATTTGCAAAAAGGAATGAAGCGAGCTGAAAGAACGAAGAAATGAAGGCCTGGTAATCGCCAAGTCCCTTTGGCGAGTCGCCAAATGGGAACCATTTCACCTAAAGTTCCAGTGTGCCAAGCCCTGAAGGAGAAAATCAAGTTGGCGAGTGAAAGAAGCAGTCGGCATGTCGCCGAGTGGTTCCGCGATCTAGTGTTAGATCTCCCAAAGTTACAAAACTTGAGGATGCTGAACACCAAAGCAAAAAGGGGATGGAACTGACCAAATGGCGAATCGCCGAGCCCGACTTACTACGCCGAATGGCTCTTTGCATCAAATTTTTGGCAACTATAAATACATTTTCAAACATTAAGTTTAGTATCAAATTTTGTTCTGAACATTCATTAGATTAATTTTTGAGTTTCAACTTTTAGTCTTGAGACAAGTTTTCCTTAGCTTCGAAGAATTGAAGTTTTTTATTTTTGAGAAATTGGAAGTGGGTGTTTGAGATTCTTAAATTTGGAACTTTGTAAAGACGAAATTAATCTTACACAGTTGATGGAAACACAATTTGGTAACGATTTTTATCTTTTTATGATGTCGAGCTAAAACCCCAATTCTTGGGGTGTGATTATGAGCTGATTTAGTTTATGGGTATTGCTAATTGTTAGTTTAAATGCTATTTAGAAGTGATTTCAATCATTAATTATGGTTTAATTTAAAGATTATTGATTGATGGTCTGTGGGTATTGGGTTGTTATGTGTTCAGCTCGAGAGAGTGAGTCCTAAACAGTTTTCCATACATTCAGCTTGAGAGAGTGAATGGACTAAGGTGTAGGCTATTTTTATTTTGCATGCTTGTCGATGTTCGAGAGAAATTGATTTGATTCGGGGTAAATTGTTCGAAAGAAAATTTACCTCCTCTATAGTCTAGCTTATTCACTAATATACACCTATTTACTAACAGTTGCAATTACCCATTTGCCTACATTAGCCTATAATCGAATTAAATCCCAAGAACCCATCTCATTGTTGTTATTATTGTGTTAATTGTTATTGCTGTAGTTGATAATTAAAATCAAAACCCCCATATTTGACATTCGTGTCACCCCCTGATTTAAATTATATTTTTATTCGATAAAATCTATTCCTAGGATTGACTTGAGCATATTCGTACTTTATTCTTGAATCTTAAACATGTACCACTCCCTGTGGGATTCGACCCCAACTCATTTAGTTGGGTCATTATACTAACTTATGATCGTTGACCCTTAGAACTTGATGAAGTGTTCTTGAAATGTTAATCGATATGGTGCCGCTTCCGGGGAATGTTGTTGGTTAAGATTCTTTGGTTAAGTTGGATTTTGTTCTTGTTAGTCATAGCTGAATTTACTTACTTTCAGTTTTAGTTTGTGTGTTTCTGTTTTGAATAGAGGAAATGAGTGTGAACAGAAGCAATGGTAGCCAAGTAGGCCACCAAGATGACATCCGCAACCTCAACGATGTCAATGAGCCTAAGGCTAATGACCCTCATCTAATGGGTGAAATTGTTTCCATTTGTTTGCCTCTGACTGAAGGCAACGTTGTGTTCCATATTACAAGAACAATGTTGAAGCTCTTTTCAATTGAAGGGTGTTTGGTGGGCTGGCTCCTGAGGATCCCCATGAGCATATTAGAAACTTTGTTGATGTTTGCGGGTCGTTCTCCTTCAAGAACATATCCCAAGAGTCGGTCCGGTTAGGTTGTTCCTATTATCTTTAATGGGAGACGCATGTAAGTGGCTGACTGAATTGCCATGGGAATCAATCACTTCGTGGGAAGAGCTTGTCACCGCTTTTCATGTGCGATTTTTCCTTCCTGCGAAGATGATAACTCTTCGGGACATCATCCAAAGCTTGAAATGTTAATCGATATGGCGCCGCTGCCGGGGAATGTTGTTGGTTAAGATTCTTTGGTTAAGTTGAATTTTGTTCTTGTTAGTCATAGCTGAATTTACTTACTTTCAGTTTTAGTTTGTGTGTTGCTGTTTTGAATAGAGGAAATGAGTGTGAACAGAAGCAATCACTACACCACTTTAGGCCTAAGGTTACACTAAATCTAGACAACGCTTGTAAAGTGTTGCCTAAAATATTTGTAGCTACACTTTTAAAGCGTAGCCTTAGTTTTTACCTTTTGACTACAATATTTTTGGCAACGTTTATAAAGTATACTCTTTAATGGTATAGGCTACACTTTATAAGTGTAGTCATATCATGACATAATTAGCAACACCTATTTACACCTATACTTACACTTTTAAAGTGTGCTATTTTTATAATTTTAAAAACAACACTTTACAAGTATGGCCTTATAATTTTCTTAAAATTTTCACCAAAATAATATATTCCCTCCCATATATTCAACTCTCCCTCCAATTTCTAATTGGCGAAAAAAAGAACTCTCAACACAAACATAAAAACGATTTTCCCCAAATAAAAAAACTACCCTAGCTGTCAGTTGCCTTTAGCACTATTCAGAAATTAAACCATAAACCCTAACTTTCTCTCCTTCTCATCATTTTCTCCCCAAAATTCTCCATTGTAACCTTATCGATGGCAGGCGGAGATTTCCATAACCCTTCTTCACCTTGGTCCGACAGACGGGAGAAACAATTTGAAGAATTCCAGATTTAGAGGAACCGAAGAATCTATGAGCAGTGGCGATGAAGATAGATTTAGTCACTCGGCGAATATGTAAACCTTCTTCTCATTCATCATTCTCACCGTGTTGGATATTGCTTTTTGCTAGAATGTAGCATGAACATCAGTTATTGTAAACTATGTTCTTTGTTCTTTCTGTTTGTTGGTCCTGCTATTACAATATAAATCGGTGAGTATGTAAGCGTTTGATTCTATCTTTCTTAGAAAATACTGGTTTTGACATCTTCATTCTACTTCTGATGTTCTTGAATTTGTACTTCGTTTTCATTCTATTTATGATGTTGTTGAATTTGTACTTCGTTTTCCTTTTGGTTACTCTTATTCATATATCTTTGTTAATTTTGAGGAATTTGATTATTTAATCACACGCCTCTTATGAGAATAAATGTGCATCGATGTAGCTTCTGTTTTATACAAGTGATATGCCCAAAGTTCGACAACTCAAGAGGTACAATTTTTTTTATTATTGCTAGACAATATTAGTAAGAAATATATCGTAACATTGAAAATGACTTTCGTTATAATATTTGCATATTTCCATTGTGTAATATCATTGTCTAATAACTAAGAACA
>NW_006238984.1:693433-694834 GCF_000226075.1 Solanum tuberosum | reverse complement strand
TGAGCATATTAGAAACTTTGTTGATGTTTGCGGGTCGTTCTCCTTCAAGAACATATCCCAAGAGTCGGTCCGGTTAGGTTGTTCCCATTTTCTTTAATGGGAGACGCATGTAAGTGGCTGACTGAATTGCCATGGGAATCAATCACTTCGTGGGAAGAGCTTGTTACCGCTTTTTATGTGGGATTTTTCCTTCCTGCGAAGATGATAACTCTTCGGGACATCATCCAAAGCTTGAAATGTTAATAGATATGGCGCCGCTGCCGGGGAATGTTATTGGTTAAGATTCTTTGGTTAAGTTGAATTTTGTTCTTGTTAGTCATAGCTGAATTTACTTACTTTCAGTTTTAGTTTGTGTGTTTCTGTTTTGAATAGAGGAAATGAGTGTGAACAGAAGCAATGGTAGCCAAGTAGGCCACCAAGATGACATCCACAACCTCAACGATGTCAATGAGCCTAAGGCTAATGACCCTCATCTAATGGGTGAAATTGTTTCCATTCGTTTGCCTCTGACTGAAGGGAACGTTGTGTTCCATATTACAAGAACAATGTTGAAGCTCTTTCAATTGAAAGGGTTGTTTGGTGGGCTGGCTCCTGAGGATCCCCATGAGCATATTAGAAACTTTGTTGATGTTTGCGGGTCGTTCTCCTTCAAGAACATATCCCAAGAGTCGGTCCGGTTAGGTTGTTCCCATTTTCTTTAATGGGAGACGCATGTAAGTGGCTGACTGAATTGCCATGGGAATCAATCACTTCGTGGGAAGTGCTTGTCACCGCTTTTCATGTGCGATTTTTCCTTCCTGCGAAGATGATAACTCTTCGGGACATCATCCAAAGCTTGAAATGTTAATAGATATGGCGCCGCTGCCGGGGAATGTTATTGGTTAAGATTCTTTGGTTAAGTTGAATTTTGTTCTTGTTAGTCATAGCTGAATTTACTTACTTTCAGTTTTAAAGTGAACGATAAAGAGTTTTTGAACTTATTGTTATATATGATAGAATTCATTTCATTTTGTAGAATTTATTGCTAGTACATATCTTTAAAGAATTACTTTGTATGTATGTTTTGTACAAGACAGGTTTTTCAAAGTTTATTGCAACTTTAAAAAAATGGTGGTTGAGATCATTTGTTTACGTTTGCCTCTGACTGAAGGGAACGTTGTGTTCCATATTACAAGAACAATGTTGAAGCTCTTTCAATTGAATGGGTTGTTTGGTGGGTTGGCTCCTGAGGATCCCCATGAGCATATAAGAATTTTATTGATATTTGCGGGTCTTTCTCCTTCAAGAACATATCCCAAGAGTCGGTCCAGTTAGGTTGTTCCCATTTTCTTTAATGGGAGACGCATGTAAGTGGCTGACTGAATTGCCATGGGAATCAATCACTTCGTGGGAAGAGCTTGT
>NW_006238984.1:640869-692954 GCF_000226075.1 Solanum tuberosum | reverse complement strand
TGGAGGATCCCCTTGAGCATATTAGAAACTTTGTTGATGTTTGCGGGTCGTAGCATATAAGAATTTTATTGATATTTGCGGGTCTTTCTCCTTCAAGAACATATCCCAAGAGTCGGTCCAGTTAGGTTGTTCCCATTTTCTTTAATGGGAGACGCATGTAAGTGGCTGACTGAATTGCCATGGGAATCAATCACTTCGTGGGAAGAGCTTGTTACCGCTTTTTATGTGGGATTTTTCCTTCCTGCGAAGATGATAACTCTTCGGGACATCATCCAAAGCTTGAAATGTTAATAGATATGGCGCTGCTGCCGGGGAATGTTATTGGTTAAGATTCTTTGGTTAAGTTGAATTTTGTTCTTGTTAGTCATAGCTGAATTTACTTACTTTCAGTTTTAGTTTGTGGGTTGCTGTTTTGAATAGAGGAAATGAGTGTGAACAGAAGCAATGGTAGCCAAGTAGGCCACCAAGATGATATCCACAACCTCAACGATGTCAATGAGCCTAAGGCTAATGACCCTCATCTAATGGGTGAAATTGTTTCCATTCGTTTGCCTCTGACTGAAGGGAACGTTGTGTTCCATATTACAAGAACAATGTTGAAGCTCTTTCACTTGAAAGGGTTGTTTGGTGGGCTGGCTCTGGAGGATCCCCCTTTGAGCATATTAGAAAACTTTGTTGATGTTTGCGGGCCGTTCTCCTTCAAGAACATATCCCAAGAGTCGGTCCGGTTAGGTTGTTCCCATTTTCTTTAATGGGAGACGCATGTAAGTGGCTGACTGAATTGCCATGGGAATCAATCACTTCGTGGGAAGAGCTTGTTACCGCTTTTTATGTGGGATTTTTCCTTCCTGCGAAGATGATAACTCTTCGGGACATCATCCAAAGCTTCAAGCGTTTAGATGGTGAACCAATTCATGAGACTTGGTTGTGATTCAAGAAGTTGGTGCTGCAATGCCTAACTCATGGTTTGCCCGACAACATTTTGTTGCAATATTTTTACCGAAGCCTTGATTCGGTGAACAAGGGTGTAGCTGACCAACATTCTCTAGCAGGTTTGATTCAATAACCTTATATTATAGCAACCCAACTTTTGGATGGTATGACCACAATTAATCAGGCTTGGTACACCCACGAAGATCAAGTCTCCCCTCTCATGTTTAAATTGACCAAGGAGCAGCTTGAGAAAGACCAAGAGAGGGATCAGATCATGGGAAAGATCATGATACAAATTTACATTTTGTCCAAAAATGTCATGGGAGCTGGTGCTCGAAGTTTCAATGTTGTGGGTGTCGGGTGTGTTAATCCTGATGAGTCCAAGTTTGAAGCATTGTACAACGAATGGGTAAACTTCCTAGCCAACCAAAGAGGTGGTTATCGTTCAAACTACCCAAGGTAGTGTGGTAACCAAGGTTGGAAGAAGGATGAAGGCTAGAAAGATCATGATAGAGAGTGGAGGGATCGTAATCCCACTTGGAAAGAAAGGGATGGGTAGAAGGACATGTACATTCCTCCCCACGAGCGCCAAAAGCCCAAGTATTCCGAGGGTGGTAGGTCGGAGGATATGCTTTCTCATATTCTCAACAGGGTTGAGGGGTTTGAATTTTTTTTGAAAGAGATGGAGAAAGATGTGTTGACCCTTAGCCAAACGATTACCTCATATTCCATCTCTATCAAATAGTTGGAGACCTAGGTGGGTCATATCTCTTCTTATTTTAACCCGAGACAACAAGAGGGGTTGCCTAGTGATACTATGGCCAACCCCAAGAATGAAGTTTGAGTGAGAACTTGTGTCGTGCCACGATGTTAAAAAAGGTGCTGCTTCGGAGGCAACCAAAGTTTTATTTTCTTTCTTTTAATTTATAAAATAATCGTGTGTTGATTGTGCAGATTAAAGTATGGAATGTGTTTGAAAAGTGGAGATTAGCGAGAAGAATGTCCAGTCGGTGACTCACCGAAGAGGTCGGCGAGCCCGACTTGGACCGCCGTTGGACTCATAGAATTTTGAAATTGGAGTCTACAAAACATGGCGAGCCCAGGAGACAATTGGTAAATCGCTGACGAGGTATGCGATCGCGATTTTGTCTACCGTTTGGACCCCCACATTAACTGGAGGTCCTGTAAAACTCAGCGAGGTAAGAGCCCACTCTGCGTATCGCCAACTGGGTCGGCGAGCAACACTAATGTCGCCAAATAGGAGAGAACTGGATGGTTTTTAAAGGCCAAAAGTTCAAAAGTTCAAAATCTTTCACAGTCCCTCACTTTTTAACTTCCCAAACTCACACCCGTACTATATTTTACTATTTTCTTGTGTTTTTATCGCGTATTAGTCATTGATGGTGTGTTCAGAGTTTGATTCTTTTCGCCTACCTTTACAACTTATATTTTCGGCATAAAAGGTTGGTTTTCCAAACCCCTAACTTATATTTAGCGATTGTTGCTCATTTACAATTGTTCTTATCTTAGTGATGTGTGTTGGACCTCTCTGATCGTAATTGTGTGCTTGTATGCCTGTTTTAATTTGAATATCGTGCCTATAATGCCTTTATTGTTAATTTCCCGAATAATTTGTGCCTTAAAATTGATCAAAATTGTTGGGTTGTGCTTAAATGGTGTTGGGTTTAGTCGGGACAAGTCTAAGTAACCCGCATTTGTGCCAAATGACGTATTTTTTCCAATATTGGAGCGATTGACGTCATTCTTAAGGGTAAAAGTCATCAAATGGCTAAATTTGGACAAATCGGGAGAAGTCTTAGTGTTCCAGGGGTATGGGTATAATGGGTCTTAGTTTAATTGAAGTAGTGCATGGTTTGATCTTTCTTTCGGTGGTTGCGGAGTTGAATTTGGAAGTCGGGGTAGAAAGTAGACACGTTGGGCCATTTGGCGAGCTGGGTCGAGCTCGCCGAACCACTCGGTGGTTCGCCGAATCCCCCTAGATCACCTTTAATTTCTCACAATTCTTGATGTTTGGGTTCTGTAACTTTCGGCGAGAAGCCTGAGTTCATCGAGTGCACTCGGTGACTCGCTGAAAGTCCTTCTTGATCGCCCTTTCTGCGCCCTTTACCCCTACAATGCACTGTAACTTTTGGCGGGCTAGTACTTAATCGCCCAATGCTGCCATCGATTCGCCAAAAGGCCCTTCTCAACGCCGACATGCCATTTTTCTGGAAATTTTGGGAGACAATCTTTTCGGCTCTCGACTTGGCTCGCCAAAGCATTCGGTGAGCCTCTCTGCACATTTGCTTGAACTGTTTCTAACTCTTTTTGATGTTTATGCAGATATGGCTAGAACCAACCTTGATATGTCACCCCGTAAAAGAGCACGGGGCATTGTCATAAATGAAGGAGGAGCCAACCCTCCTAAAAAGGGAATAACAGAACCTCATAGGGGAGGCAAGGGCAAAGGCAAGAGGCTAGCATCTGAGGTTCCGGAGCACAACTCCAGCAGTGAGGGAGAAGCCTTTAACTCCAAAGTTGTAATATCTGAGTTGGAGAATGACCAGCCATTACAGTCCTGGAGAGTAGAGAACTGTGCTAGATCTTGCCCTAACTCAGCTAGAGTCCCAGCAGCCTCCTCTGTAGTAGATACACTGCTAGCTCTGGCACATCCTGTGGCTCGAGTGCCGCCAATGGTCCCTCCTCTTAGGCTACTCAACAAATTAAAAATCGATGGGTTGCAGACTATTCTTTAGGAGAAGCTACTTTCTACAGAGGGCCTAGATGGTAAATACTCTAGGGCGAGGGAGACACTCCAGTACCATCATTTTGAGCAGTTTACCAAGCCCCGGGGCCCATACATTTGTACATAGGTCTGGCAGTTTTACTCGGCATATAGTGACCTGGTTTCTAAAGGCAAGAAGAATTCTAGTACTTTCAGACCTGTGGTATCCATCATAGTACGGGGGACAATAGTGCACTGTAGCCGTGATCACATTAATGCGGTTCTTGATAGAGGATCAGACGTTGACTACCCCAAACTGGCTACCACTACGACCCCTTTGGATGAGCTCAAGGGCTGGCTAGATCCCCTCATCTCTGACACCACACCGAGGTGGATTGAGGTAGAAGTCTCGATCGAGAAGAAAAATTTGAGTGTAGTTGCGCGATATTGGTTTGGATTCATCAGTATCTCCATTATGCAATCCTAGAATGAGTCCATTCTCCTCCATCCTAAGGTGGCCTATCTCGGGTCGATTATGTCTAAGAAGAGCATTGACTTGGGGCTTATCATAGATTAGGAGAACGCCATGAGGGCCAAGCAGAGATAGGCCTCCCTACCATTCTCAGTGCTGATTACAGAGCTGTGCCGGCATGCTGGAGTTTCTGTGATGGGATGAGAGATTTTGAGGTTACTCCTACATCCTCCACTGATATCAGGCATATAGAGGCCGAGTACACTCGAAAGGAGGCCGATAGGAGGAGAGCAGCCCCGATAGATACATCTCCGGAGGTGGACATTGACTCTATACCTGTAGAGGCATCTTTTCCTACTTTGGCTTCTGGGCCGTCAGGTACACCTGCTTCCAATTCTTCCTCCCAGGCTCGTGGTACTTCTACTGCAGCCCAGCCCCCAGGATTACTCAAGCTATGATTCTGAAGATAGGGCACCTAGCCGATAAGGTTGATGTGCGGGCTACCCGATTAGAGGCTGTCGTCTCATGGATGTTTGAGAGTGCCATCCTTGTTGCACTTACCCCCCCTCCGAACTTCTGTTGATGATTTGACTGAGAGATTCTGGGCTTGTGAGAGTAGACAGGGGGAGTCTTCTGAGGTGATGGCTTTTAAAGCTGAGGGTACAGTTCCTCACGTGGACTACTTGAAGTCCAAAGACTTGACTTCACTATTAGAGGCATCGGATGACGTAGATGCCCCATCAACTTATGAGATTCCTCCGGCCACCACCAGAGACGTACATAGGGATGGCATAGCAGGTAGAGTCCGATGAGGAGAAGATAGAGGTGAGGGAGGAGAGCATATATGGAGACCTGCCAAATCTGGAGGAGACGATTGTACAGTCGGTGATCTAGACATCACTGATAGAGACGTCCATGGCTGGGTCCAGTGGAGCTGGCACTACTGATGTTACACCGAGCACTGATTCCCCGACAGATGGAGCGACTATTTAGACAAGATTCTCTTTACCTCCCTCTCTGTCTTCTTTTATTGACTTTTTGGATGTTTTCTTGCATTTAAGGATAGATTTCTTTTTGTTTGTGGTGGGGTGAGGTATTACCATACCCTACTCTTGTGATTAGTGTTTTGTTTATATATTGGGCTTTTTTCTATAAATTATGATTTGGCACTATTTTTGTGGTTGTTTGAGTTTGTGGCTCCTGAGTTTGAGTGTAAATGATGATTTTTGACCCTTTTTGAAAATTTTGTGCCACCTCTTGATTGTGTTTGAATGTGGTTGTTCTCTTGCAAATTTGAGTGTCAGTCTTGATAAATACCGATGACTTGAATAGTTCTCATATTAAAAAAATGAATGTGCAGCTACGATAAGGCAAAATGAAGTCGTATAGACAATATGTGAACTTTTTGCATCTCGTTGTGACTAGTCGATTATCAAATTAAGTCTCTTGTGATGAACATTGCACACTAGCGAAAGTGTGGAGTCTTGTTTTACATTGGTGTCAATGCCTTGTGTGACGAGGTTACCGTGAACCATGTGTGATGACATCTAGAATTTGCCCCGTTGGTCCGGTTGACTAAGTGATGCAAGCTCTTGAAATGATCTTAGGCAATAATTTTAAAAAGTGAAACAATTTGACATTATACCTCTTTTGTGGCCTACCTTGTGAGTGTGTGAACTTTGCTTGAACACCTTTTGAGCTTTACCTTTTTTCTTGGATGAAACTTGATGTGATTGTGACCTCTCTTTATCCATTACCCATAATCCTCAGGATTTGTCGTTTATTTGAAATAGCCAACTTAGGCTAAAAACCTAAGTTGGGGGTGTGGTTAAAAGAGAAGGTGAATCAAGAAGTACAAGGAAGTCCCCCTTGATCCATGGTTCTGAGAAAGATGGAACCATCCTTACAAAAAAAAGAGGAGAAAAAGAAAAGAAGAAGGAAAAAGAAGAAGAATGAAAACGTTTTAAAATAAAGTTGTGAAAGCACAAGAGAAATGAGGTTTCCGACATTCCATGGAAAGTATAATGGGTGAATTTTGAGAATGAATGAAAATGTTGAAGAAAAGGGAAGAAAGTGTTGTCCATACCACATTTCATGAGGATAGCAGCTACTGAGCCTAAATGACCATACCTTTACACTCAACCCCATTACAAGCCTTAAAAAGACCTTTTTGATCTTGAGTGAGCTGAAACAAGTGTTGATTGGAAAACAAGAGCAAACCTATGGGTGTTGTCATGCATGTGTTCATGTTTGTGAGTGTGAGAGTTTTGTGTGATTTCAGAACTATAAAATGTTGAACCATTGTGTGTGCCGTTGGAATCATTATTTGTGTGAGGGCATTTGAGTACCTTTGTTGAGCTTGAACTTGCATTTGAAGCAAGTATTGTGAACTTGACAATCTTTGATAATTTTAAGTCACAACTTGAATCTTTGAGTGCACAATTGATCCTTGCATGAGTAAGTTGAGTCTTTCGTGTGCATTCCTGATTGAGTCTTGTGTAGCACTGTTTGAGACATCATGTAAAATCCTTGATTTCCAGGGTATTTGGGATTGAGGAACAAAGCATGGATACTAATTTGCAAAAAAGGAATGAAGCGAGCTGAAAGACCAAGTCCCTTTTACGAGTCGCCGAATGGCCACCATCTCGCCTAAAGTTCCAGTGTGGCAAGCCCTGAAGGAGAAAATTAAGTTGGTGAGAGAAAGGAGCAGTCGGCGTGTCACCGAGTGGTTCTGCGATGCAGTGTTGGATCACCCAAAGTTATAGAACTTGAGGATGCCAGACCAAAGCAAAAAGGCAATGGAACTGACCAAAGGGCGAATCACCAAGATGATCGGTGAGCCCGACTTATTACTCCAAATGGCTCTTCGCAGTATATTTTTGGCGACTATAAATACATTTCCAAACATTAAGTTTAGTATAAAATTTTATTCTAAACATTTATTAGATTAATTTTTGAGTTTGAATTCTTAGTATTGAGACAAGTTTTCCTTAGCTTTGAAGATTTGAAGTTTTCCATTTCTGAGAAATTGGAAGAGGGTCTTTGGATTCTTCAATTTTGACCTTTGTAAAGACGAAATTAATCTTACCTAGGTGATGGAAACACAATTTGGTAACGATTTTTATCTTTTTATGATGTGTAGCTAAAACCCCAATTCTTGGGGTGTGCTTATGGTCTGATTTAGTTTATGGGTATTGCTAATTGTTAGATTAATAAATGTTGTTAGAAGTGATTTCAATCATTAATTGTGGTTTAGTTTAAAGAATTGTAGTTGCAAATGCAGTTTTACCTTCGTGTTTTTAGCTTGCTTGAGAGAGACGTTTTAAAACCAATATTATTGATTGATTGTCTGTGGGTTTTGGGTTGTCATGGGTTCAGCTCGAGAGAGTGAATCCTAAACCCTTTTCCACACATTCAGCTCGAGAGAGTGAATGGACTAAGGCGTAGATTGTTCTTATTTTGCATGCTTGTCGATGTTCGAGAGAAATTGACTTAATTCGGGGTAAATTGTTCGAGAGAAAATTTACCTCTTCTATAATCTGGCATATTCACTAATTTACAGCTACTAACAGTTGGAATTACCCATTTGCCTACATTAGGCTATAATCAAATAACATCCCAAGAACCCGTGTCATTATTGTTATTATTGTGTTATTTGCTACTGCTGTAGTTGATAATTAAAACAAAAACCCCTATATTTGACATTCGTGTCATCCCCTGATTTAAATTATGTTTATTTTCATTAATGTCGATTTCTATGATTGACTTGAGCATATTCGTACTTTATTCTTGAATCTTAAACATGTACCACTCCTGTGGGATTCGACCCCAACTCATTTAGTTGGGTTATTATACTGACTAACTATCGTTGACACTTAGAACTGGATGAAGTGTCCTTGAAACATTAATCATGGCATAAGATAATAGGGGTGTCAACCAACCCTCAGGTCCTCCAACGACTTCTTCTAGATCAGATCGATGTATTGGTGCATGAAGTTATAATGGCATCCCAAAACATCATTTATGTCCTCACTTTCACACTTCACCTTCTTTCCCCGGACTATAACAAAGTCAATTGGTTTGAATGCACTGGCCTTCTTATTCCCTTTTGGCACCAAGTCTCCGTAAGCTAAATAGAATTATCGAACAAAATTTGGAATGTAAGGACCCCGGGGCTTAGTGAAAATTTCAAACTTATGGAACTTGAGAGTGTTCCATATCCCTCAATACCTGTCTACCACACCATCTGTGGATAATATCTTCTCCTCAAGAATAGTCGTCAACCCCTCAGTCTTTAGTCTATTGAGAGACCAGGAAGGATGACCTTCTACTGGTAGCGCCAGGACCACAATCTGTGCTGGAGCTGTAGCTGGAGAAGAAGAGGCACCGGGATCCTAGACGGATCATGCATCGCTTTAGAGAAAAGCTCTGCTCTCCGGGCCTATAAAAACTAGTCATCCTCACGATCGAAGATGGACGCCTGAGAATCCTAAAAATCCCCCTCGTTGTTTGATGATGTGAGGTGAGTCTCGTAAACTCCCTCACTGTTGGAACTGTATTCTGGTGTCTCAGCCATGAGCGTCTTGCCCTTCCCTTTTCCTTTTCCTCCCTTGGTAGGGAGTTTGACTACCTTTGCTCTGGATGAAACTGCATCCTTATTTATAACAACTCCTCGTGTCAGCTTTCGGGGCTTCATGTCTCTTCCTGACACTATGGGAATAGCCATTTCTGCAAACACACTAGAAAAATGTTGGAAAAAGCACATAAAATAAGTTGCAGAAGGACTCGCTGAACCGTTTGGCAAGTCGCCGAATCACTATGGCGAGCCAGATCGGGCTCGCCGAAAGTTACACAGAAAAAATATCAAAAATTCAAAGCTAGTCGGCGATGTCAAAGTCCTTTTGGCGGATCTCTGACACCAATAGGCGAACTAAATGTAGCTCGCCGAAAGTTACAGTGTATTTTAAGTATTAGGGGCGCAAAACGGCGATAAAGAAGGACTTTCGATGAGTCACCGAGCGAAATCGACAAGCTCAGGCATATCACCGAAAGTTAAAGAACACAACCAAAATTTTATGGAAATTAAAGGCGATCTAGGGGGACTTAGGCGAACAGCCGAACCAATCGGCGAGCTCGACCGAACTCGCCAAATAGCCCTTCGTGCCAGTTTTCTACCCCTTTCTTCAATATTCGACCCGCAACCCATGAAAACAAAATTAAGCACATACATTATGAACATCAATCAAGACCCATACTACCCATACCCTCGGGGTACTTAGACTTACCCCAATATGGCCAAAATTTGCCATTTGACATCTTTTACCCTTAAGAATGGCATCAACCGCTCCATTATTGGCAAAAATCTGACATTTAGCACAATCCGAGGTTACTCAGACTTCACCCCGCTAGACCCAACATAAATTAAGCACAACCCAACTATTTAGACTCAATTCTAACAGGCAAAAACACGAGAATCGATCAATTACTAGCAATTAGGCACGCATTTAATTCAGTACGGGCAATCCAACAATTAAACACAATAAAATCAATTATCCAACAACAATCAACAACACATTACCACTTGCATTCGAGTTCAACCACATATTTAAGTACAGGGTTTGGAAAACCAACCTTTGTGAATTTTTTTTAAAATTGAAATGCTAGGTGGCAAAGTTCCACAATCTCGAGCAAAGATTTCACAAGATATGAGACTAAAAACAAAAAATACGAAAGATCTAATATAAGGTGTGAGAGTACGGGAGTTAAAAATGGGAGAAGATGAAGGATTTTGAAAATTTAAACTGTTTGGCATTTAAAACCTTTTAGTTTGTGCTCTGTTCGGCGAAGTAAATCGCGCCCGCCAAACCACTCGACAATGTGCCGATTGGTATTTTGGCTCGCAGAGTTTTGTAGAACTCCCAACAATTTGGGGGTTCAAACGTCGGACATAGTCGGGGTTCGCCAACCTGTTCGGTGAGTCGCTAACCGAGCTTTTAGCTCATCGATTCTTACAGATTTCCCCTTCAAGCTGGGTGGTTCCAACAACGGTCAAAGTCGGGGCTCAGCGACCAGTTCAGAGAATTGCTGACTGAGCTTTCGGCTTGACTAAGAACTCATTTTCCAACACTTTTCACTTTTCAACCTTTAAAATCAACATCCATTATTCAAAAGCAAAACTAAAGCATCAAAAATTTGGGTTTCCTCCCAAGAAGCACCTTATTTAACGTCGTGGCACGACAGAAATACCAATTCTAGCTTCATTTTTGGGGTTGTCCGTTGTATCACTAGGCAACCCCCCCATTTTGTCTTGGATTCAATTAGGTCGAGATTTTACCCATTTGTGTCTCCAGCTACTAAATAGAGACTGAATATAACATCACCATCTTATTGAGAATGGAGTGATTTCACGTTTCAGGGCACTTCATCCAATACTAAGTGCCAACAATCATGAATAGTAATATAACCCAACTAGTGAGTTGTGGTCGAGTCCCAAGAGAGTGGTACGTAGATGAGAATTACTAGGCAAGTAAAAATATGCTCTAGTCAATCATAGCTAAAAACATTTACGAAATAAGGCAAAGCTTAAATTAAGTGTGATACAAGTGTCAAATATCAAAAAGGGGGTTTTGTAATTATCAACTAAAACAACAAATAACATGAAATTACAAATATGGAGATGAGATTCTTGGGATGTGATAGTATTATGGGCTAAGGTAAACAATCGGGTAGTTCAAATTAATAGTATACCACTGCAAATTAGTGAACAAGCTAGACTTTAGTGGGGGTAAACTTTCTCTCGAACAATTTACCCCAAATCAAATTGGTTTCTCTCGAACACCAATAAGCCTCAATGAAGCACATCCTTCGCTTTAGTCCATTCACTCTCTCGAGCTGAACCCATGACAAACCAATACCCATAGACCATCGATTCAGTAATTTTGGTTTGAAAACCTCTCTCTCGAGCAAGCCTAAAACACGAAGTTAAGATTGTATTTGCAACTACAATCCCATTAAATTCAACCACAACTATTGAACGAAATCACTTTTAAACAACAAATAAACTATCAATTAGCAATACCCATCAGTTAATTCAACCCATAATCACATAATCACACCCCAAAAATTGGGGTTTTAGTTAGATATAGTAAAAAGATAGAAATCGATCCCAAAATGTGTTTCCATCAACTGGGTACGATTAATATTGCATTTACAAATGTCTAAGATGAAGAATCTTCAATACCCACTTCCAATTTCTTAGAAATGAAAATCTTCAAAACCTCAAAGATAAGGAAATATGTCTCCAAAAAACAAATCTAAGTTCTAAAACTGAATAATAAACTTGCTATTCTAAACTTGCCTATTAAACTAAAAATTCAAACAAGTATTTATGTTGTCAAAAAGTGTGCTGCGAAGGACCAGTCGGTGCAATAAGTCGGGATTGCCGATCCACTCGGCGATCAGCTCTTTGGTCATTTGTATCGCCATTTTGCTTTTGCCTTCAGCATCCTTGAAGTTCTGCAACTTTGTGCGATAAGGCACTGCATCGCGAAACTATTCGGCGACTCGCCAACTGATCCTTTCTCTCGCTGACTAGATTTTCTCCTTCAGAGCTTGGCATTCTGGAACATTAGGCGAGACCCTAGCCATTCGGCAAGTCGCCTAATGGGTTAGGTGATCCTCAAGCCTTCTTTTCTTCGTTCTTTCAGCTGCCTTGTTCCTTTTTGCTCAATAGTGTTTATGCTTTGTCCCTTAATCCAAATACCTGAAAATCAAGGATTTACATCAGTTATTGAGACAAAATATGCATTTGAGGACACTAAATCTATTAAAATAAAGCCCTAAATGAGTCCAAATCGTGGACTTATCAATACCCCCAACTTAAACTTTTGCTTGTCCTCAAGTAAAACTCAAGTTCAGCAGTTCTAAAAGGATGTATCAAACAGTGCTATATAAGACTCAATGCTACATAAGACTCAATCATGAATGCACACAAGAAGACTCAACTTATTCATGCAAGGATCAATTATATACTCAAAGACTCAAGTTGTGACTCACCATTTCCAAAGAATCTCAAGCTCACTATACTTGCTTCAAATGCAAGTTCAAGCTCAACAAAGGTGATCAAATGCCTCACACAAAGAATGATTCCATATTCACTCAAAATGATTCACAATTTAGATTTTTGGAATCAAATGCAACGCTCACACTTACAAAGATGAACACAATGTATGATTTTCACCCATAGGTTTGCCCTTATTTTCCAATCGACTTTTGTTTCAGCTCATTCAAGAACAAAAAGGTCTTTTTAAGGCTTGTAACGGGGCTGAGTGCAAAGCTATGGTCATTTAGGCTCATAGGTTGTAATCCTCATGAAATGTGATGTGAACAACACCTTCTTTCCTTTTCTTCATCATTATCATTCAAGCTCAAAAGTCACCTCTTATGCAACTTCCATGGATCGTTGGAAACCCCATTTTCTTTGTATTTTCATAACCTTATTCCACAACTTTGTCTTTCTTTTTCTTTTTCATTCTTTTCTTCTTTTCCTCTTTTTTTATATGGAGGGGTTCCATTTTTTTCAAAACATGGGCAAATGGGACTTCTTTGCATTTTCTTGATATACCTTTTCTTTTCACCATATCCCCAACTTAGCCTTTTCGCCTAAGTTGGATATTCAAACAGGCCACAAATCATGAGGATTATCAAGAAAGGTTATGTTTTCATCAATTTTCTTCCAAGGAAAGGGTAAGGCTCAAGGGGTGCTCAAAAGGAGTTCACACACTTACAAGGTAGGCCACAAAAAAAGGTATAATGTCAAATTGGTTCACACTCTTTAAAGTTGCCTAAGATCATCTCAAGAAATTTCCTTTAGTTAGTGAACCAGACTAACATGGTAAATTATAGGTGTCATCATACATGGTTCACGGTAAGCTCATGACACAAGGCATCGACACCAATGTCAAAACAAGACTCCACACTTTAGCTAGTGTGCAATGCTCATCATAAGAGACTCAATCCGGTACTTTTCTAGTCACAACGAGATGCAAGGAGTTCACATATTGTCTATGCAACTTCAGTTGGCCTCCTGGTACCCGCACTTTCATTTTTATTCGATTATAAGCACTATTCAAGTCATCAGTATTGATCAAAACCGATACTCAAATTTGCAAAAGAACTGCCATATTCAACACAAAGAAAAAGTGGCAATTTTTTTCGGAAGGGTCAAAAAACATTTACAATTATAAACACAGAGCTACAAGCTCAAACCTTCCACAAAAAGCAGTGAATAACATATATTCAGCTCAAAACCCAAATATATAAATAGAACATCAATATTCACAAAAAGTCACACAAAAGGTGGGCCTCACCCCACAACACATAAAATCATTTTTCCTCAAATGCAAATAATCTAATAATATCAATAAATCAAAAGAAATAAAGACAGAGAGGGAGGTAAAGAAGGGATCCTGTCTACTTAGTCGCTCCATCTTTCTGGACATTAATGCTCGGTGCAACAGTCTAGACTTGGGCATCAATGCCCAGAGTCACTTCAGAAGGACCAACTCCACTAGAGGCTGCCATCGATGTCTCTGTCAGCGATGTCTGGATCACTGACTAAACAATCGTCTCCTCAGGATCTGGCAAGTCTCTGTATATGTTCTCATCCCATATCTTTATCTACTCCTTGTCAGTCTCTGCATCCGACTCATCCACTGTTGCAACCTCCCTCAATACATCTCCGGTGGTAACTGAAGGAATCTATGAAGTCGCAGGGGCATCTACATCATCAACAACCTCCAGTAATGACGTGAAGTCAGTAGACTTCAGATAGTCTACGTCCTTCCTCAAGTTTGCTACCTCGGCTTTCAAAGTCGTAACCTCGGATGCCTCCCCCTGCCTGCCCTCAGAAGCCTCAACTCTCTTGGTGAGAGTGTCAATAGAAGTCTAAAGGGGGGTCAATGCAGCTAAAATGGCAGCCTCAATATTCAAGGGGACATCTCTCTCAAGTCTGGTTGCACTCAGGTTAGCTGAATGGGCAAGACGCCCCATCTTTAGGATCATTGCCTGAGTAATCTTGGTCTGCTGGGAGGAAGAGGATGTGCCTGGAGCATGTGAAGAAGAGCTAGGGGTAGAAGTAGCTGAAGTCCCGGAGGCTAGAGTAGGCAAAGGTGCCTCTAGAGGTATCGAGTCAACATCCACTTCGGGGGATGTGTCCACCAGAGCTCCCCTCCTCTTGTCAGCCTCCTCTCTAGTATATTCGGCCTCAATGCGCAGGATGTCAGTGGAGGAAGATGGGGCTACCTCAAAATCTCTAGCATCATCTCGGGGTACCCCATCACATCGGCATAACTCTGTGATCAGGACTGGGAATGGGAAGGAGGTCTGCCTCTGCTTGGCCCTCATGGCCATATTCTGATAAATAAGAAATCCCAGGTCAATGCTCATTTGGGATATGATAGCTCCAAGGCATGCTGCTTTAGGATGGAGCATAATAGACTCATTTTAAGATGGCATTATGCTGCTACTAATGAAGCCAAACAAAAAATGAGTAGCAATGCTCAAGTCCCTTTTCTCTATGGGAACTCCTGCCTCTATCCACCTTGGGGTAGTATCGGAAATTAAAGGTGCCAGCCACCCTTTCATGTCATCTAAGGATTGAGCAACATGCAATCCATCATAAGGATGCGTAGAATGCAGAGCTCTACCCAGTACAGTGTTAATATACTCACTACTGCACCCAACTTCCTTACCCCTGACCATGACCAACTTCATCGGTCTGAACTCGTTGGCCTTCTTCTTAGTCTTCGGCACCAACTCCCCATAGGCTGTATAGAACTCCCAAACCCATGAAGGAATGTAAGGGCCTCGGGGTCTGGTAAACTGGTCAAACCTATGGTAGCTGAGGGTGTCCCTCATATCGGAGTACTTTCCCTCCAGACCCTCTGTAGATAGAATCTTTTCATCGAGGATGGTTCGTAAACCATCTCCTTTCAACCTGTTAAAGAGTCTAGGTGGAGGGACGACTGGTGGCACAGAAGCCATAAGAGGTGCCTAAGCTGGCACTGAATCTGCTAGTGTGGGAGCAGGACGGGCTCTGGCTGAAGTAGGTTGAGATCTAACTCTGATCTTGTTCTGCCGGGACTACTGAGGGTTATCATCCTCAGGCTCATATAAAGCAGCCCGGGAGCCAGTGGTTACCCTATTAGAAATGGGCCTCTTGCCCTTGCCTTTATCACTCGGTGGAGCCTCTTGCTTAGTCTTCTTTGGAGGATTTGAACCCCCCTCATTTGTTGTGATACCCCGTGCTCTTTTCTGGGGTGGCCTGTCTATATTTTTTCATACCATATCTACAAAATGTTGGGAAAAAGTTAGAGTGAATTCAAATAAGATCACAGAATACAGCTGCAGAAAAACTAGCCAAACCGGTCTGTGAGTCGCCGAATCGGTTTGGCGAGCTAGATCGGGCTTGCCAAAAGGAATGCTTTAACTTCTTTGCAAGTAGGCGATGGGAAGGGCCTTTCGGCAAATTGCAGACAGCTTTCGGCAAGTAAGGGCTAGCCTGCTGAGAGTTACAGTACAAAAATGGCTTATGGGTGCAGACAAAGGGCGATTAAGAAGTCTTTCAGCCAGTCACCGAGTGCCTTCGGCGACCTCAGGATTCTCGCCAAAAGTTATAGAATCAAACAACAAGTATAGCATGAAATTAAATGCGAGATGGGGAACTTCAGTGAACAACCGAGTAGTTCGGTGAGCTCGACCCAGCTCGCCAAATGACCCAACGTGCCTACTTTCAACCCAACTTCTTGAATTCAACCCCGCAAACCCTGAACACAAAATCAAAGCATGCATAACTTAAATTAAAACTAGACCCATAGCATCCATTACCCCGGGATACTCAGACTTCTCCCGGTTTTGCCAAATTTGGCCAATTGACGACTTTTTCCCTTAAAAATGACATCATCCGTTCTATCATTGGACAAATTACGTCGTTAGGCACAAATACGGGCTACTCAGACTTCACCCAACTAAACCCAACGACATGCAAGCACATAATTACTGGATTTCAACATTTAAAACATTACAAGCAGGATTAGCGAATTAAAAATAGGCATTTAAACACTCTAATCCTATCAGAGAGCCCCAACACACTTCAATCAAGATAATAATATTTCAATTGAGTACAAAATCGACAAAAATAGACTCAGGGTTTGGAAAACCAACCTTAGATGTCGAATAATAAAGATTGAAAAGCTAGGAGGCAATGTAATCCGAATCAGATAATCCACAACTCAAATACAATAATAAAGCAAGAAATGTAGAAAATACTAAGAGGGTGTGAGTTTGTGAAAGCGAAAGTGAGGGAAAGTGAAAATTATATAAATTTGAACCTTTTGCCTTTCAAAAACTGTCAAGATCTCACCCATTCGGCGACATTAGTCAAGATCACCGAACCACTCGGCGACACACCGAGTGATCACTTACCTCGCCGAGTGTTATAGGACCTCTAGTTAAACTGGGGTCCCAACGACGGTTTAGGTCGGGGTCACTGACCTTTTCGGCGATCCGCCGACTGGACCTTTAGCTCGCCAATCTTCATTTTTCAAACACTTTCCACACTTTAACCTACACAATCAACACACCATTATTTGTAAAATAAACAAAAAGCAATAAATCCTTGGGTTGCCTCCCAAGAAGTGCCTTATTTAACGTCGTGGCACAAGGCAATTTCTCACTCAACCTCTATTTCAGGGGTTGACCTTAGTGTCACTAGGGAACCCCTTTTGGTCATTTTGGTAAATATGAGGAAATGCATGACCCATAAGGGTTTCAATTAGCTGGATAGATCTGGAGTGAGAGACAATCATCTGATTTAGCAGTTTAACATTTTCCGTTCTCTCCTCTAGCACTCTATCTTGCTCTTTGAGCTTTTGAAGAATGATTAATAGTGTATCCTCGACACGTCTAATCTCATTGTCCTTAGACTTTCTCCGCTTATGAGGAGGTATGTTTTTATCGTTTCTTTTCCATTGGACTTCAACCTGTAATATCTTCTTGGCCAAATCGTCCAACTTAGTTAACAGTGGGACCAGAGAGTGTTCCTCTTCCCTTTCTTGATTAGTCTCAGTCATTTGGCCACCGTTGTTATCCACTATGCTCAAAGTCTCTGCTCAGAAATAGCAACACACAAGCCAAAAGTAAAAATTAGGTAAGTATCACTATAACTAACAAGAACAAAATATAACTCAACTAAAAATTCTCAAGTAACACCACTCCCTAGCAGCGGGACAGTTCATCCAATACTAAGTACCAACGATCGTGAGTAGTAATATAACCCAACTAGTGAGTTGGGGTCAAGTCCCAATGGAGTAGTATGTAGATGAGAATTAATAGGCAAGTAAAGATATGCTCTAGTCAATCATAGCTAAAAACATTTACGAAATAAACCAAAGCTTAAATTAAGGGTGACACCAGTGTCAAATATCAAAAAGGGGGTTTAGTAATTATCAACTAAACCAACAAATAACACGAAATTATGAATATGGAGATGGGATTCTTGGAATGTGATAGGATTAGGGGCAAAGGTAAATAATCGGGTAAATTCAATTAATAGTAAACCGCTGCAAATCAGTGAATAAGGTGGACTTTAGTGGGGGTAAAATTTCTCTCGAACAATTCACCCAAAATCAAATTGGTTTTTCTTGAACACCAATAAGCTGCAATGAAGCACAACCTTTGCTTCAATCTATTCACTCTCTAGAGCTAAATGTGTAAAAAAAAGTATAGCATTCACTCTCTTGAAATGAACCCATGACAACCCAATACCCACATACCATTGATTCAGTAATTTTGGTTTTAAACCCTCTCTCTCGAGCAAGCCAACAACACGAATTTAAGATTGTATTTGCAACTACAATCCCATTAAATTCAACCAAAACTACTCAACGTAATCACTTTTAAACAGGAAATAAACTATCAATTAGCAATACCCAACATTTAATTCAACCCACAATCACATAATCACATCCGAAAAATTGAGGTTTTAGCTAGACATAGTAAAAAGATAGAAATCGATACCGAAATGTTTTTCCATCAACTGGGTACAATTAATATTGTCTCTACAAATGTCTAAGATGAAGAATCTTCAACACCCACTTCCAATTCTTAGATATGAAAATCTTCAAATCTTCAAAGCTAAGGATAAATGTCTCCCAAAAACAGTTCTAAGTTCAAAATCTGAATAATAAACTTGATATTCTAAAATTGCCTATTAAACTAAAAATTCAAACAAGTATTTATAGTTGTCAAAAAGTGTGCTGCGAAGGACCAGTCGGCGCAATGAGTCGGGATCGCCGATTCACTCGATGATCCGCCCTATGGTCATTTGTATCGCTATTTTGCTTTTGCCTTTAGCATCCTTGAATTTCTGTAACTTTGGGCGATAAGGCACTGCATCGCGAAACTGTTCGACGACTCACCGACTTCTCCTTTCTTTCGCCCACTAGATTTTCTCCTCAGGGCTTGGCATTTTGGAACATTAGGCGCGACCTTAGCCGTTCGGCAACTCGCCCAATGGGTTTGGCAATCCTCAGACCTTCTTTTCTTCGTTCTTTCAGCTGCACCATTTTTATTTCACGTGTCAGGACACTTCATCCAATACTAAGTGCCAATAATCGTGAGTAGTAATATAACCCAACTAGTGAGTTGGGGTCGAGTCCCAAGGGAGTGGTACGTAGATGAGAATTGATAGGCAAGTAAAAATATGCTCTAGTCAATCTTAGCTAAAAATATTTACGAAATAAAGGAAAGCTTAAATTAAGGGTGACACAAGTGTCAAATATCAAAAAAGGGATTTTGTAATTATCAACTAAAACAACAAATAACACGAAATTACGAATATGGAGATGGGATTCTTGGGATGTGATAGGATTATGGGCTAAGGTAAACAATCGGGTAATTGCAATTAATAGTAAACCACTGCAAATCATAGAATTAGCTAGAATTTAGTTGGGGTAAACGTTCTCTCGAACAATTTACCCCGAATCAAATTGGTTTCTCTCGAACACCAACAAGCCACAATGAAGCACAACCTTCACTGTAGTCCATTCACTCTCTCGAGTTGAATGTGTGGAAAAGGGTTTAGGATTTAATCTCTCGAGCTGAACACATGACAACCCAATACCCACAGACCATCGATTCAGTAATTTTGGTTTTAAAACCTTTCTGTCGAGCAAGCCAAAAACACGAAGTTAAGATTGTATTTGCAACTACAATCCCATTAAATTCATCCACAACTACTGAACGAAATCACTTTTAAACAACAAATAAACTATCAATTAGCAGTACACAGTAGTTAATTCAACCCATAATCACATAATCACACCCCAAGAATTGGGGTTTTAGCTAGACATAGTAAAAATATAGAAATCTATACCGAAATGTGTTTCCATCAACTGGGTATGATTAATATTGTCTTTAGAAATGTCTAAGATGAAGAATCTTCAACACCCACTTCCAATTTCTTAGATATGACAATCTTCAAAGATAAGGAAAATTATCTCCCAAAAACAGTTCTAAGCTCTAAAATTGAATAATAAACTTGATACTCTAAAATTGCCTATTAAACAAAAAATTTAAACAAGTATTTATAGTTGTCAAAAAGTGTTCTGTGAAGGACCAGTCGGCGCAATAAGTCGGGATCACTGATTAACTAGGCGATCCTCCCTTGGGTCATTTGTATCGCCATTTTGCTTTTTCCTTCAACATCCTTGAAGTTCTGTAACTTTGGGCGATAAGGCATTACATCGCGGGAATTGTTCAGCGACTCGCCGACTGCTCCTGTCTCTCGGCGACTAGATTTTTTTCCTTCAGGGCTTGGCATTTTGGAACATTAGGCGAGACCCTAGCCTTTCGGTGACTCACCTAATGGGTTAGGCGATCCTCAAGCCTTCTTTTCTTTATTCTTTCAGCTGCCTTGTTCCTTTTTGCTCAATAGTGTCCATGTTTTGTCCCTCAATCAAAATACCTGAAATTCAAGGATTTACATCAGTTATTGAGACAAAATATGCATTGGAGGACACTAAATCTATTAAAATAAAGCCCTAAATGAGTCCAAATCGTGGACTCATCATAGAGACATCTTCTTTCATTTCTTTCAAAACTTTGTCCGACCCTTCTACCTTATTGAGAATGCGTGAGAGCATGTCTTCTGTATGGACATTTTTTGACTCCCTAGGATTTTGACGTTTATGGGGTGGGACGTACATGTCCTTGTTGCCCTCTCTTTCCTTCCAACTAGTATTGCGATCACGCCATTCCCTGTCGCTATCTCTCCATCCATCATCTCTATTCCATCCCGGATTTCCACCCGACCTTGGATAGTTGGAACGAAAACCTCCTTCTTGATTTTCAAGGATGTTCACTTCCTCATTGTAAAGCGCTTCAAATTGTGCTTCATCGAGGTTTACTCCACCAAGACCCACAACATTAACACTGTTCACACCACTCCCCATCACATTTTTTGCTAAGATATCTAGTTGGGTCATCATTTTAGCCTTATTTTGGTCTCTCTCTCGACCCTTCTTGATCTGCTCTTTTGTCATCCTAAAAGTGAAAGGAGACACTTGGTCTTCACGAGTATACCATGCCCTATTGATCTTGGTCATGTAATCAAGGAGTTGCGACGCTACTTCATAGGGTTGTTACATTATACCTTCGGGGACAAGTTGATCAGCTACTCCTTTGTTCACAGAGTTAAGACTCCTATAGAAGTATTGTAGCATTACGTTGTTTGGAAGTCCGTGAGTTGGGCATTGAATTACTAGCTTCTTAAACCTCAGCCACATATTGTGGATTGGTTCACCTTCCAAGCGCTTGAAACCTTGGATGCTTTCTCTGAGTGTCATCCTCCCTGACGGGGGAAAGAATCTCACGTTGAACGTCTTGGTAAGCTTATCCCAAGAGGTGATGGAGTCCCTCAGTAACTCAGCCAACCATTTTGTGGCTTCACCCATCAAAGAGAATGGAAACAACCTGAGACAGACTTATTCTTGTGATATGTTCTTGAATGAGAACGGACCACAAACATCCACAATGCTCCGAATATGCTCATGGAGGTCTTCGTGGGGCAGCCCTCCTTATAATCCCTTCATTTGGAGGAGCTGTAGAATTGTTCTAGTGACATAGAAGACGACATTCCCCTCCATCGGAGGTACACGTATTGCACCAACACCACCCAATTGGATTGGGTCATTCATATCATTCAGATTTCCAATATCATCTTGGTGGCCCACTTGGCTACCATTACTCCTATTTCAGCTCATCTCTTTCTTTGTTCAACACAAACAACACAAACACAAACAAAATTAAGTCGATTCAACTACAACAAAATATATCACGATTCGACTTCAATAATAGAATTTTAAATAACACGACTCCCCGACAGTGGCGCCATGTTGATTAATGTTTCAAGCACACCTCATCCGATTCTAGGTGCAAACGATCGTTAACTAGAATAAAACCCAACGAAAGGTTGGGGTCGAACCCACAGGGAGCGGTACGTGTTCAAATTCATCTATGAAGTAGAAATGTGGTCTAATTAGTAATAGGAATAAAAATTATTGAAAGAGACATGTAAACAAGTCTGAGGGGATGACACGAATGTCAGATTGAGGGGAGGGGAGTTTGATTTGCAATTATCAGCTACAACACAATCAAACAGTAAGGAAATAAAAATATGGAAAGGAATTCTCGGGATCTGATTGATTATAGGAAAATTTCACTATATGTGTAATTAAAACTACTAATAAATAGCTAATATCGGTGGGTAGGTTGGACTATTTGTGAAATAGTTTTCTCTCGAATACCTATCATGTTTTCTAGTATTTTCTTTCGAACATCAACAAGCTTAGCGAAAATGAACAGCCGACAACCTTAATACATCCACTTTCTCGAGCTAGATGGGTAGGATTGAGTTTAGGATTCACTCTCTCGAGCTGAACCCATGTCAACCCAATACCTTCAAATCATTAATCAAAAGCTTTTGTTCCAAACCCTCTCTCTCAAGCAAGCTAAGAACTCAAAATTAGAATTGCATTTGCAACTATACTTCATAGATTAAAACACCGCTAATGATTAAACACACTTAAATATAGCATTTAATTCAGTAATTAACAATACCCATAAACTAATTCAACCCATAATTACATGATCACACCCCAAGAATTGGGGTTTTAGCCAAACATCATAAGAATAGAGAAACGATTACAAAATACATTCACCATGATATGGGTAAAGGTTCTCAAGTCTTTATGATGGTCTAAATTGAAGAAATTTAGAGACCCACTTGAAAAACATCAAAATTAATCTTAGAAATCCTCAAAAGTCTACAATAAAAACTTAAACTTAGAGAAAAACTATAACTCTAGAATGGGCACTGCAAATATATCAGAGAGAACTACTCAAAATTCCTTTTAAAATCCAATTTATAGTTGCCTCCATTTTGGCCTAAAAGTCCACTCGGTGGGATACGTCACGCTTCGCCGAGTTGTTCTGCGATTCAGTATTTGCTCTCTTTCCATTGCCAATTTGCATTGGTCTTCAACATCCCAAGTCGTGTAAATTTGGGTGATCCAGTGTGTTGTCACGAAATCTATCATTGATTCACAAACTACCCATTTCTATCACCAACTTGGTTTTTCCCTAGGGCTGGCACGCTGGAATTGTGATTGAGCTAAAGCATCACTAGGCAGTGCGCCGAGTGGTCTTATCGATCACCAAGATCGCTTTTCTGCACTTCTTCAACTTTTTAGTTTCTTTTTGTCCAGTAGTGTCCTTTCCTTACTCCTTAGACTCCATAGCTGCAAATTAACATTTTAACATCAGTTTAGAGCATAAAATAGGCATTTGCTGAAAGTTATACTATCAAAACAAAACCGTAAATGAGTCAAAATCTCGGAATCATCACCCCCTCTTACTTCTGACATCACCCCGAGGTGGATTGAGGCTTGAGAGCCGATAGAGAAGAAGGATCTTAATGTGGCATCTAGATATTAGTTTGGGTTTATCAGCAGCAGGATCATGCCGTCCAGAATGAGTTTATCATCCACCACCCAAAGGTGGCTTGCCTTAGGTCCATCATTGCTAGGAAGAGACTCAATTGGGGTTTGATTATTGAGCAGGAGATGGCCATGAGGGCCAAGCAGCGCCTGATGTCTCTCATATTTTCGGTGATGATCCCCGAGTTGTGTCGATGGGCTCGAGTTCAACGAGATGAGAAGAGGAATGTCGAGGTTACAACCACATCTTCTACAGACATCCGGCGTATAGAGGCTGAGTAGATGGGGGATGAGGCTGATAGGAGGAGGGTAGCCCCGGTGGACACATCCCCGTAGGTTGACATGTGTATGATACCTACAGAGGCAAGCACACCTACTTTGGCCACTAGGCCTTCAAGTACTTCTAGCTCTACTCCTAATGATACTTCTGGACTTTCTTCTGCACCCCCTCACCCTAGATCTCCTACTACTACTTCTTCTCCCCGACCTTTGATCACTCTGCCTATGTTGCTCAAGATGGGGAATTTGGCCCACTCCGCTGATGTGCATGCCTCCTGGTTAGAGGCTTCTATTCCTGGGATGATCGAGAGGACAATTCTTACTGCTTTGACACCCCTTAGTGCTGAAATTGATAGCCATAAGTTGGCCCTTGATGCCTTGACGGTGACAGTGGGGGAGTGTGAGAAGGGCCTGGGAGCCACTAATGCTGTGAAGGTCATGAAGGCCGACATTATTGGATTAAGAAAGGATGTTGACCAGCTGAAGTCCACTGATTTTACTTCATTGTTTGGGATGGTGGAGATCCTAGATGGCCCGAGCATCGATGTTCCAGCTTATTCTGATGTGCCTCCGGCTACCAACGAAGATGAAGCTAGAACTGATGATGCTGTTGCAGAGTCTGAGGCTAAGACTAATGAGGAGAAGCTTGGTGTTAGTGAGGAGGATATCTATGAGGACTTGGCTGACTTGAAGGGTGCTATATTCAAGACTGCGAGACAGGCATCGCTTCAAGATACTTCGATGGTGGGTTCTAGTGGAGCCAAGAATGATGAGACACCGGGCACTGACTCCCCGATAGATGGAGTGATTGATGTGCTGACTTCACCCCAGGCCTAGCCCAGTAGGATGATCAATTTTGCCTCCACGTCTATTGTTTTATTGACTGTTGGGTTTTAGTTGCATTTGAGGACAACTCCATTTTTTTGTTGGTTGGGTAAGGTATTTCTATACCTACCACTTTTGTGGGCTGTTTTGTGAATATAGATTTTGAATGTGTTTTTGTGAATATTGAACTTATTGGGTTATATATGTATCTTGGTTGTGAAATTGTGGTTGTTGATAAATTGTGTCCCATTGTTTTGATAAGAAAATGGTTTTGAACCAAATTTTAAAATTTTGCCACTTTTTAGGTCTTTGAATGTGGTTGTTCTTGTGCAAATTTGAGTGTCAGTTGCGGTTAATATAGATGACTTGACTTGTTCTCTTAATTGATCGAAATAAATATATGCGTCTACGATAAGGTAAACTAAGTTACATATACAATATGTGAACTTTTAGCATCTCGTTGTGATTAGCCGATCGTCGAATGAGTCTCTTGAGATGAACATTGCACGCTAGCTAGAAAGTGTAGAGTCTTGTTTGATAATTGTATCAATGCCTTGTGTGGTGAGTCTACTTTGAACATTGTGTTTGATGACACGTAGAGTTTTCCTTATTGGTTCAATTGATCAAGTGAAGCAAGCAATTGAAATGATCATAGGCATGAATTATGAAGAGTTAAACAATTTGACAATATACCTCTTTATGACCACCCTTGTGAAAAGTGTGAATCTTATTTTGGCACCCTTTGAACCTATCCTTTGTTTTGAAGAAACTTGAACAACTTCGACCACTTTATCCCTTCACCCATAACCTTCCTAAAGTTTTGGTTTGTTGAATTTCAAACTTAGGCCAAAAGCCTAAGTTGGGGGTGTGGTGAAATATAAGGAATGTCAAGAAGTGTGAAGATTTCCCCTTGTGATTGATCGTTTTGAAAAAGATGGAACCCCTCCATGTAAAAAAATAAAAAGAATAGAAAAAAGAGAAAGAAAAGGAGAGAAAAAGTTGTGAAATAAAGTTGTGAAATTTACAAAAGAAAATGGGGTATCCGGTGGTTCATATGAAGTTGAATAATGGGGTGGATTTTTAACATGTTTGAATGTTGAAGAAAGGAGGAAAGTGATTTTCGGACCATACTTCATGAAGGTAGATGTAACTTAAGCCTAAATGATCATACATTTAGACTCAACCCCGTTAAAAGCCTTGAAAAGACCTTTGTGATCTTGAGTGAGCTGAAACGAATGTTGATTGGAAAATAAGGTCAAGCCTATGGGTGGAATCAAGCATGTGTTCATCTTTGTGAGTGTGACAGTTGTATGTGATTCCAGGACTTTAAATTGTTGATAAATTCTGTATGAATATCGAATCATCTTTGTTGTGAGGGCATTTGAATACCTTTGTTGAACTAGAACTTGCATTTGAAGCAAACATTGTTAGCTTGAATACACTTGATCATGGTGAGTCACAATTTGAAACTTTGAGTGCACAATTGATCAATGTATGAGTAGTTTGAACCTTGTTGTGTGCATTTATGTTGACTCTTATGCACAATTGTTTGTAGACATCCTTATTGAACTAATTGATCTTGAGTTTTACTTGAGGACAAACAAGAGTGTAAGTTGAGGGTGTTGATGATTCTGACATTTCAACTCATTTAGGGCTTTGTTTTGATAGTTTTAGTGTCCTCAAATGCCTAATTTATGCTCTAAACTGATGTTTAAGTGTTGAATTGCAGTATTTAATGCAAACGAGCAAGGCAAAGACACTATCGGGGAAAAAGGAACAAACAAGCTGAAGAACTAAAGAAAAGTGATCCTGGTGATCACCAAGACCACTCGGTGAACCGCCGAGTGGCTCTTTAGCTCGCCTAAAGTTCCAACATGTCAGCTCTGGTAAAGAACCAACTTGGCGACATGAATGGGCAGTCGGCGGATCGCCGAACGATTCCGCGATGACAACTTTGATCGCCTAAAGTCACAGAACCTTGAAGACAAATGGCCAATGCAAAACGGCGATGGAGTGGAGCAAAGGACGGATAACCAACCTGTTTCGCGAGGCCCTACTTATTTAGCCCAATGGCCTTTCAGGAAATATTTTGGCAAACTATATATTGGAATTTTAAATGAAATTTGAGTGTGATCCCAGAGTTCTGATCCCCATGTTTTAGAGTGAGAGTTTTTCCATTTAGATTTTCAGTTCTTATTGTTGACTTTAAGGATTTCTAAGCTCAATTGTGAGGATTTGGAACTGGTTTTTTGAATTTAACCATTGTGGAACATTGTAAAGGCTTGGAAACTATTACCCAACTGATGGCCAATCGAGTTGGTAATTGTTTTTACTTTTTTATGCTGTTTAGCTAAAAGCCCAATTCTTGGGGTGTGAACATGTGATTATGGGCTGAATTAGCTTATGGATATTGTTAATTACTGATTTAAATGCTTAATTGAAGTGGGTTTAATTGATTGTCGTGTTTTAAACTAAGAATTGTAGTTGTAAATGCAATTTTAACATAGAATTCTGGTCTTGCTTGAAAAAGAGGTTTTACAATCAAAGCTCCAATTGATAATTGTAGTTATTGGGTTGATATGGGTTTAGCTCGAAACAGTAAATCCTAATCTTACTTCTACCTATATAGATCGAGAGAGTAGATGAATTAAGCAGTGGGTTGTTCCTATTTGCTAATCTTGTTGATGTTCGAAAGAAATCACTTGAATCATGATAGTTGTTCGAGAAAAAACTATTTTACTTATAATCTAGCCTACCCATTGATATTTAGCTATTTATTAGTAGTTTCAATTACCCACATAGTGAAATTTGCCTATAATCGATCACATCCTGAGAACTCCTCTCTATATTGTTATTTCCTTCGTGTTGATTGTGTTGTAGCTGATAATTCACAATCCAAACCCCCCATCTGACATTCGTTGTCATCCCCTTAGACTTGTTTACATGTTTTTCGATAAATTCTATTCTTATAACCGAATAGATCACTTAATAACTTAATAACTAAATTTAGACATGTACCACTCCCTGTGGGTTCGACCCCAACTCTTCGTTTGGTTTTATACTACTTAACAATCGTTTACACCGAGAATCGAATGAGGTGTACTTGAAACGTTAATGATATATTCTAGTTGAGTGACTTTATCGTGATTGTACCATTTCTGTCAATCACAACGACACCATGGCTGAATTAGCCGAGTTAGATATGGTAGACTTTGATGTTATTCTAGGTATGGACTGGCTTCATGCCTGTTATATGCCTCAGTTGATTGTAGGACTCAAGTAGTTAAGTTCCAGTTTTCTTAATGAGCCAGTTTTTTAGTGGAGAAGTAGTTGAGCATTGCCTAAGAGTCATTTCATTTCGTACCTTAAGGCGAGAAAGTTAGTCTCCAAAGGGTACATCTATCACTTAGTCTGAGTTAATGACTCTAGAGTTGAGACACCACCTATTGAATCAGTTGCAGTTTAGATTGAGTTCGAGAGGTCTTTGCAGACGATCTTCCCAGAGTCCCTCATGAGAGAGAAATAGACTTCGACATAGATATTCTTCTTGATACTCGTCTTATTTTTATTCCTCCATATAGAATGGCTCCAACTGAGTTAAAAGAGTTAAAAGAGCAGTTGAAAGACCTTCCTGATAAAGGTTTCATTCGACCAAGTGTCTTAGTTTGGGGCACTCCAAACTTATTTGTGAGGAAGAAGGATGGTTGTCTTAGGATGTGTATTGATTACCACATATTGAATAAGGTTACTATAAAGAATAAGTATCCCTTTCTAAGAATTGATGATCTTTTCGATCAACTGCAAGGTGACACATGTTTTTCTAAGATAGACCTCAGATCTGGATATCATCAGTTAAGAGTAAGAGAGGGTGATATTTCAAAGACAGCTTTCAGGACCCGCTATGGTCATTATGAGTTTCTAGACATGTCTTTTGGCTTGACTAATGCTCCTTCAATGTCCATAGATCTTATGAACAAGGTATTTAAACCTTATCTTGAAATGTTTGTTGTCGTAATAATTGATGACATTCTAATTTATTCGAGGAATAATGAGGATCATGCTAGTCATCCCATAGTAGTTCTTCAAACTCTCAAGGATAGAGAGTTGTATTCCAAATTTTCCAAGTGTGACTTTGGCTTGAATCTATGGTATTATTAGGCCATATTGTTTCTGGTGATGGGATCCGAGTTGAAGCTCAAAAGATCGAGGCGGTACAGAACTGGCCTAGACTCACATCTCTAACTGATATAGGAGTTTCTTGGGATTGACTAGTTATTATAGAAGGTTTGTCATGGGGTTTTCATCTATTTCATCCTCGATGACAAAGTTGACTTTGAAAATAATTTAGTTTCAATGGTCTTATGCTTTTGAGAAAAGCTTTCAGGAATTGAAAACGAGGTTGACTACTGCCCAGTGTTGACCTTGTTAGAGGGTACTCAAGGCTTTGTTGTGTATTGTGATGCGTCCAAAGTTGGATTTGGTTGTGTATTGATGCAGAATGACAAATTTATATCTTATACCTCTAGACACCTTAAGATTCACGAGAGGAATTACCCAACCCATGATCTAGAGTTGGTTGTTGTAGTGTTTGCTTTGAAAATATGGCGTCACTATCTCTATGGTGTTCATGTTGATGTATTCACAAATCACAAGAGTCTTTAGTTTATATTCAGTCAAAAAGAGCATAATCATATGATGAGTCCAAGATTTCGACTCATTTAGGGCTTTGTTTTGATAGTATAAGTGTTCTCAAATGCATATTTTATGCTCTAAACTAATGTTAAAATGTTGATTTGCAGCTATGGAGTCTAAGGAGGAATGAAAGGACATTATCGGACAAAAAGGAACTAAAAAGCTAAAGAAGTTCAGAAAACCGATTCTGGTTATCGCCAAGACCACTCGGCGCACTGCCTAGTGGCGCTATAGCTCGCCCAAAGTTCCAGCATGCCAACATTATGGAAAATTAAAGTCGACGACAAAAATGGGCAGTTAGCGAATCACCGATCGATTATGCATAAACACACTGGATAGCCCAAAGTTACAAGACTTACGATGGTTAATACCAATGCAAAATGGCAATGGAAAGAGAACAAACAGAAGTTCGCTGATACACTCGGTGAGGCGCACCTTTTTCACCGAGTGGACTTTTAGGCCAAAACGTAGGCAACTATAAATTAGATTTTAAAAGGAATTTTGAGCAGTTCTCTCCCAGACATTGCAGTTCCCATTCTAGAGTTAGAGTTTTTCTCTTAGTTTCAGTTCTTATTGTAGACTGTGAGGATTTATAAGCTTAATTTTGAGGATTTGCAAGTTGGTTTATGAATTTCTTCAATTTAGACCATTGTAAAGACTTGGGAACTTTAACCTAGTTCATGGCAAATGTATTTGGTAATCGTTTCTCTATTTTTATGATGTTTGGCTAAAACCCCAATTCTTGGGGTGTGATCATGTGATTATGGGTTGAATTAGCTTATGGGTATTGGTAATTACTTATTTAAATGATATTTTGAAGTGGGTTTAATCATTAGAGGTGTTTTAATCTATGAATTGTAGTGCCAAATGCAATTCTAATTTTGAGCTCTTAGCTTGCTGAGAGAGAGGTTTTGGAACCAAAGCTTTTGATTAATGGTTTATAGGTATTGGGTTGATATGGGTTCAGCTCGAGAGAGTGAATCTTAAACTCAATGCTACCCATCTAGCTTGAGAGTGTGGCTGTATTAAGGCTGTGGGCTGTTCCTTTTTGCTAAGCTTGTTGATGTTTGAAAGAAATCACTTGAAACGTGATAGTTGTCCAGCCTACCCACTGATATTTAGCTATTTATTAGTAGTTTCAATTACCCATATAGTGAAATTTGCCTATTATCAATCGCATCCAGAGAATTCCTCTCTATATTGTTATTTCCTTAGTGTTTGATTATGTTGCAGCTAATAATTGCAAATCAAAATCGAACATCTAACATTCGTGTCATCCCCTTAGATTTATTTACATGTCTTTTTTGATATTTTCTATTCCTATAACTAATTAGACCACATTTGTACTTCATAAGTGAATTTGAACATGTACTGCTCCCTACGGGTTCGACCCCAACCTTTCGTTAGGTTTGATGCTAGTTTACAATCGTTTGCACCTAGAATTGGATGAGGTATGTTTGAAATATTAATCAAAATGGTTCCGCTGTTGGGGAGTGGTGTTGTTTAAAATTCTATTATTGAAGTTGAATTGTGATTTTTTTAGTTGTAGTTGAATCAACTTAATTTGGTTTGGGTTTCTATTTTTGTGTTGAACAGAGGAAGAGATGACCGTGAACGGGAGTAATGGTAGCCAAGTGGGCCACCAAGATGATATTGGAAATTTGAATGATGTGAATGACCCAATCCAATTGGGTTGTGTTGGTGCAATACATCTACCCCTAATAGAAGGGAATGGTGTCTTCTATGTTACTAGCACAATGCTACAACTCCTCCAAATGAAAGGTCTATATGGAGGATTAGCTCACTAAGACTCTCATGATCATATTCGAAACTTCATGGACGTTCGTGGTCCATTTTCATTCAAGAACTGATGTTTGCGTAATCAAGACACAACTTCCGATGCAAGTGTCTACGATCGTACAATAGTTTAGTAACCCAACCAAGGGTTGGGATCGTTCACAAGAGAGTGGTTTTGAGAATTAATAGAAAAATAAAATTTAGTTCTAACAAGTCGTAGCTAAAGACATTAACGAGTAAAAATATTGTAAATTAAAGGGGGACATAAGAGTGTCAATTAACAATGGGGGGTTTTTGTCACAAGTAAGGTAAAAATAAAAAAATAAACAAGGGTTTCTAAGTAACGAGAGGGGATCCTTGGGATGTGACAGGAATATGGGTTAAGATAGATTATTGGATACATTTTTTCGATAGAAGATTCATAGAGTAATTGTGACTAGGCTAGACTTTAAAGGGGATAAGCTCTCTCTCGATCAACTTACCCCATATCAAATGCGTTCCTCTCGGACACCCACTTGCCGCATGAAGACCAACCTACTCCTTAACCCACCTATTCTCTCGAGCTGAGCGTGTGGACATGGGACTAGGGTTCACTCTTTCGAGCCGAACCTCATGTCGACCCACTCACACTGGCCATCAATCTAGTGGTCTTAGTTTTATTACCTCTCTCTCTCGCAAACCGAAAATACATAAATAAACTTGTATTTGCAACTACAAATTCATTAAATTCATCCACAACCACTAAACGAAATCACAATTAAACTACGATTAAACTATCAGCAAGTAAGACCCAACAATTATCTTAACCCATATTCGTTAAATCACACCCCAAGAATTGGTGTTTTTAGCCACACATCAAGAGATAGAAATTTATACCTAAATGAGCTTGAACTCAAATGGGTATGAAGATTTAACTCTTGTTACAGGCTAAGAATGAAGAATCCAAAAGACCCAAGTCCAAATCCTTGGAGATGAAACCCTCTTTTTCTTCAAGTATTCAAAACCCTCTCAAACTCAGAGCAAAACTACCAAAAAGTATTATTCTATATGAAAATTATAATAGTTGTTCGATACTTAAAACTACAAGTCTAACTAGTATTTAGAGTTTTCACAAATTTGTGCTGCAGCGGATCATTCGGCGTCGTTAGTCAGAATCGCCAATCAACTCGGCGATTCATTCTTTGGTGTAGTTCATCGCCATCTTGCACCAGCCTTCAGCATCATCGTGCTTTGGGTCATTAGGCGACATGGTACTGCTTCATGGAACTTCTCGGCGATGCGCCGACTGCTCCCTATCTCCGCCGACTTGATCCTTTCCTTCAGGGCTCAGCACACTGGAACAAAAGGTGAAGTAAGACTCTTCGGCGACTCGCCAAGTGGACTCGGCGATCCTCATGGCTTCATTTCTTTGTTCTTCTTAGCCTTTTCGTTCCTTTTTGCGACGTAGTGTCCATGCTTTCCTTCAAACATCAAATACCTGAAACGGAAGGGTTTTCATAAGATAATGAGATAAAATAAACATTTGAGGACACAATTTCTATTAAAATATAACCCTAAATGAGTCCAATTTGTGGACTAATCAACACCCGCAACTTAAACTTTTGCTTGTCCTCAAGCAAACTCAAGTTCAGCCGTTCAAAAGGGTGTCTCGAACAGTGTTACACAAGACTCAATCATGAATGCACACAACAAGACTTAATTTACTTATGCAAAGATCAAATGTGTACTCAAAGATTCAAGTTGTGACTCACCAATATCAACGAATATCATGCTCACAATACTTGCTTCAAATGCATGTTCAAGCTCAACTATAGTGTTCAAATGCCATCACACAAAGAATGATTCCATATTCACACAATGGGTTCACAGTTTAAAACTTTGGAATCAGATGCAACGCTCACACTGACAAAGAAGAGCATAGTGCATAATTTCACCCATAGGTTTGTCTGTATTTTCCAATCAACATTTGTTGTAGCTCACTCAAGATCAAAAAGGTCTTTTCAAGGCTTGTAATGGGGCTGAGTGCAAAGGTGTGGTAATTTAGGCTCAGTGACTTTCATCCTTATGAAATGTGGTGCTCACAACACTTTCTTTCTTTTTTCTTTATCATTCTCTTTAGTGCTCATAAGTCATCCTATTATTCACTTCTCATGAATTGTTTGGAAACCCTATTTCTTTTGTACTTTATTTCACACCTTTCTTTTTCATTTTTTTTATATATATGGAGGGGTTCCCTTTTTCTCAACACCACATGTTAAGACAGACTTTTCTTGCACTTCTTGACTTACCCTTTCCTGTTCACCACACCCCCAACTTAGGCTTTTGGCCTAAGTTAGCTATTTAATTAACCACAACTTCATGAGGATTATGGGTGATGGATAAAGAGAGGTCATTGCTTTCATCAAGTTTCTTACAAAGAAAAGGGTAAGGCTCAAATGGTGTTCAAAAGCGGTTCACGCACTCACAGGGTAAGTCACAAAAGTGGTATATGTCAAATTGGCTCACACTCGTAGAAGTTGCCTAAAATCATATCAAGAGATAGCATCACTCAGTCGACCGGACCAACGGGGCAAATTATAGGATCTATAATGCATATTTCATAGGGAAGCTCATCACACTAGGCATTGACACTATAAGTCAAACAAGACTACACACTTTCGCTAGTGTGCAATGATCATCAGAAGAGACTCAATTCGATACTAGGCTACTCATAATGAGATGCAAAGAGTTTACATATTGTCTATGCAACTTCATTTGTCCTCATTGTAGCTGCGCATTCATGTTCGTTTGATTGTAAGCACTATTCAAGTCATCGGTATTGATCGAAATCGAGACTCAATTTTTTGCAAAAGAACAGCCACATTCAACACCCGAGTGGTGGCAAAAATTTTCAGACGGGTCAAAATCATTTTGCAATATGTGAGAAGCCTCAAGCTCAAACATCCACATAAAGTTGTATTTAACATAATTTAAGCACAAATCCCAAATATACACAACATACAGACATCAAATAGCACACAAAAATGGGCCTCATCCCACCACAAATAAAAGCAATTTTTCCCCCAAAAACAATTAACACAGAATCCAAAAGGTAAAATAAAGAAAGACAGAGAGGGAGGTAAAGAAGGTATCTTGTCTAAACAACCGCTCCATATGTCTGGGCATCAGTGCCCGATGTGTCAGCCTGGAACTTGATAATGGCCTCCGGAGCTTCTTCAGAAGATTCAGCAGCAGTTGACTGACTAAGATTGTCCAAGTCATGAGCCGCCAAAAAGGAGTGGATAGCTGTGAAGAATCCATGTCTCCATGAGGGAATAGTGGGGTCTCGGGGATTTGTTCTCTTGCTGGCACTGGGCTTCTTGGTCTCATTATCTGTTTTTGGAGGATTGGTTGACTTTGTATTTCTCCTGAAATTTGTTTGCTCTTGTTTGTCGGGGTGGCATATCTCTTGCAACTACTTTCGGTTTAGCCATTTCTGAAAAGCATTGAGAAAAAGTTAGAAAGTATTCAGACAAAGCAAGGCAGTTCAATTGCAAAATCACTTCGCTAAACCAGTTGGCGAAGCACACAACTACTTTGGCGGTTCACCGAGTGCAGTGTATAGAGAATATAGGGGTGCAAACAAAGGGTGAACAAGAAGTCTTTCGGCGAGTCACCAAATGGTTTTGGTGATCAAAGGCTTCTTGCCGAAAGTTACAGAACTAAACATTACATATGGCATTAAAACAACGGCGAAATGGGGATGTTAGGCGAACCGCAAAGCAGTTTGGCGAGCTCCACTTAACTCGCCAAATGGACGTTCCTAGTTTCAACCCATCTTCTTGAATCCAACCTTACAACCCCCGAAAACAAAATTAAGGCATGCATAACTCAAATTAGGCCTATACCCAGTGACAATCATGCACAACCCACAATTTTCATCTAATTTAAAGTGCAACTTTTAGGAATTAACTATTTAACTTAATATGGGAAAAATTTTGCGAATCTAATAGGCAAACAAATATTCTAATCCTACCAGATAAGCCCAGCAAACATCATCAAAGTAATGCCATTTCATTTTATTACAACTTTCAAGCAAAGGAATGCAGAGTTTGAAGTACCAACCTTTTATGCCGATCAAATGTATATTGAGATGCTAGGAAGCAATGTGATCCAACTCGTAGCACAATTCGACACTAAAATACTCTAGAAATGCAATAATATAGGAGCTAGCGTGTGGGTGTGAGTTTGGGAAAACAAAAAGTGAAGGATTTCAAATTCTAGGACCTTTGGCCATTATAAACCGTTCAGTTCACAACCATTCAGCGACATTAGTCGCACTTGCCAATCCAGTTGGTGACAGGTCGAATGGTTATTTACCTCGCCGAGTTTTAGAGGACCTTCAGTCAACGTGAAGGTCCAAATGTCAGGTTTTATCAGGATCGCCAACCTATTCAGAGATTCGCTGAATGGAACTATTAGCTCGCCAAATGCAATTTCCACACTCTTTCCACAATTAAAATTGTTCATTCAACACACCGTTATTTCTAAAACAACAATAAAGCAATAAAGGGTTTTGGGTTGCCTCCTAAACAACGCCTTAGTTAACGTCGTGGAACGACGCATTGTAACAGCTAAACTTCACTTTTGGGGTTAGCCAAAACAACATTTGGGAACCCCCTGCTTTGTGGCGGATGGAGATGAGGCATCACATGACCTGTAAGGTTCTCGAGTAGCTGAATGGATCTGGAATGAAAACCAATCATCTATTTCATCACTTCAATGTCCTCATTCATCTTTTCGAGCACCCTATCATGCTCACTTACCTTATTGAGAATGATTGAGAGCATTCCTTCGACACGTTTACCCTCATTGTCCTTGGGCTTTCCTCGCTCATGAGGTGGGACGTATTTGTCCTTCCTTTTGCATTGGACTTCAAGCTCCACTATATTTTTGTCCAACTTATCCATTTGAGTCATCAGCGTGGCCAACATGAAGTCCTTCTCTACTTCTTGGTTTGATTCAACCATGAGATCAAGCAGGTGGGCTGCTATCACATAAGGTTGTTGTGTAATGCCACCCGGAATGAGTTGGTCAACCAATGCTTTGTTTCCGGGACCAAGACTTCTATAAAAGTAGTCCAGGAGGACTATATCGGGGATTTCATGAGTAGGGCATCGAATAAGAAGCGATTTAAGCCTTGCACATGCTTCATGAATCCGTTCACCTTCTAATTGTTTGAAGGTTAGAATACGATCCCTGAACATCATTATTTTAATGGAGGAAACTCCATTGCTCACGAGTACTGCTTGACATACTCACCTTCTCTATTTCAAAACTCAAAGAAGAAAATACAAAACTAAAAATTAAGTAAGTAATCTACAACTAAGAAGAACTAAAATTCTACTAATCTAAATATTCTCAAATAACACCACTCCCCAGCAGTGGTGCCATTTTGATGTTTGCATAATCAAGACTCTACTTCCGATGCAAGTGTCTCATATCGTACAATAGTTTAGTAACCCAACCAAGGTTTGGTATCGTTCCCAAGAGAATGGTTTTGTGTAATAATAGAAAAATAAAATTTAGTTCTAACTAGTCGTAGCTAAAGGCATTAACGAGTAAAAACATTGTAAATTAAAGGGGGACACAAGAGTGTCAATTAACAATGGGGGGTTTTGTCACAAGTAAGGTAAAAACAACAAAATAAATAAGGGTTTCTAAGTAATGAGAGGGGATCCTTGAGATGTGACAGGAATACGGGTTAAGCTAGATTATTGGGTACATGCTTTCGATAAAAGATTCATAGAGTAATTGTGACTAGGCTAGAATTTAAGAGGGATAAGCTCTCTCTCAAGCAACTTACCCCGTTTCAAATGCGTTCCTCTCGGACACCCACTAGCCGCATGAAGACCAGCCTACGCCTTAACCCGCTCACTCTCTCGAGCTGAGTGTGTGGACATGGAACTAGGGTTCACTCTCTCGAACTGAACCTCATGTCCACCTAGTTACACTGGCCATCAATCTAGTGGTCTTAGTTTTACGACCTCTCTCTCTCGCAAGCCGAAAACACATAAATAAACTTGTATTTACAACTACAAATTCATTAAATTCATCCACAACCACTAAAAAAATCACAATTAAACTATCAGCAAGCAAGACCCAACAATTATCTTAACCCATATTCGCTAAATCACACCCCAAGAATTGGGGGTTTTAGCCACACACCAAGAGATAGAAATTTCTACCTAAATGAGCTTGCTTTCAAATGGGTATGAATATTTAAGTCTTGTTACAGGCCAAGAATGAAGAATCTAAAAGACCCAAGTCCAAATCCTTGGAGATGAAACCCTTTTTTCTTCAAGTCTTCAAAACCCTCTTAGACTCAAAGCAAAAATACCAAAAAGTACTATTTTATATGAAAATTATAATCTTTATTCGACACTTAAAACTGCAACTCTAACTAGTATTTATAGTTTTCACAGATTTTTGCTGCAGCAGATCATTCGGCGTTGCTAGTCGGAATCGTCGATCAACTCGGCGATTCGCCCTTTGGTGTAGTTCATCGCCATCTTACACCAGCCTTCTTCATCGACGTGCTCTGGGTCATTGGGTGACATGGTACTACTTTACGAAACTTTTCAGCTATGTGCCGACTGCTCCCTATATCTGCCGACTTGATCCTTTCTTTCAGAGCTCAGCACACTGGAACAAAAGGCGAAGTAAGACTCTTCGGTGACTCGCCAAGTGGACTCGGTGATCCTCAGGCCTTCATTTCTTCATTCTTCTCAGCCTTCTCATTCCTTTTTCCGACGTACTGTCCATGGTTTCCTTCAAACATCAATTACCTGAAACTTAAGGGTTTTCATCAGATATTGTGATAAAATAAGCATTTGAGGACACAATTTCTATTAAAATATAGCCCTAAATGAGTCCAATTTGTGGACTCATGAAGAACGTATCACAAGAATCAATCCATCTGAGGTTATTCCTATTCTATTTGATGGTTGAAGCTACCAAATGATTAGTTGAGTTACCGAGGGATTCTATAACCTCTTAGGATGAATTGAAATCAGCGTTCTATGTTATATTCTTTCCCCCGGCAAAGATGATGATGCACATTGATAGCATCAAAGGTTTCAAACGCTTGGAAGGTGAATCTATCCACGAGACATGGCTGAGGTTTAAGAAGTTGGTACTTCAATGTCAGACTCACGGATTTCCAAACCATATATTGCAGCAATACTTTTGTAGGAGTCTTGATTCTGTGAACAAAGGAATCGTTGATCAACTTATTCCCGGAGGTATAATGCAACAGCCCTATGAAGTAGTGTCCCAACTTCTTGATGGCATGACGAAGATCAATAGAACATGGTACATTCGTGAAGACCAAGTCTCTCTTCTCACTTTTAGGATGACAAAAGAGCAGATAAAAAAGCATCAAGAGAGAGACCAAAATATGGCTAAAATGATGACCCAGCTAGATCTATTGGCGAAAAATGTGATGGGTAGGGGGTTGAAGAATGTAAATGTTGTGGGAGTTGGTGGAGAAAACCCCGAAGAAGCAAAATTTGAAGCGTTGTACAATAAGGAAGTGAACTTCCTAGCTAACCAAGGAGAAGGATATCTTTAAACTATCCAAGGCTGGGTGGAAATCCAGGTTGGAAAAGAGATGATGGCTGGAGTGATCGTGATAGAGAGTGGCGTGACTGTAACGTTACTTGGAAGGAATGAGAGGGTGACAAGGACAAATATGTCCTACCCTATCAGCGTCAAAAGCCCAAGGAACTGGAAATGTCCATACGGAGGACATGTTATTACGCATTCTCAACAAAGTAGAAGAGTGGGACAAATTTTTGAATTAAATGAAAGAAGACGTCTCTGCACTTAATCAGACAGTCACCTCCCATTCAGTGTCAATCAAGAAATTGGAAACACAAATGGGTCAAATTTCTTCTCATTTGAACCCAAGGCCAAAGGGGGCATACCAAGTGATACCTTGGAAAACCCTAAGAATGATACTTGAGAGAGTATCCACGTCGTCCCACGATGTTAATTAAGTCTCTTATTGGGAGGCAACCCAAGTTTTTGATGCTTTAGTTTTGCTTTTGAATAACGGGTGATGATTTTGCAAGTTTAAAAGTGTAAAGTGTTAGAAAATGAGTTATTTGGCGAACTAAAAGCTTCGTCGGTGATTCACCGAACAGGTTGATGAGCCCTGACTTTGATCACCGTTGTAACCACCCAACTTGAAGGGGAAATCTGTATAACTCGGGGAGCTAAAAGCTGAGTCGGTGACTCGCTGATTAGGTAGGCGAGCCTCAAATTTATCTATCGTTTGAACCCCCAAATTGTTGGGAGTTCTGTAAAACTCGGTGAGCCAAAATCCTTCATCTTCTCCCATTTTTAACTCCCGTACTCTCACACATTTTATTGGATCTTTCGTATTTTCTTGTTTTTAGTATTATATCTTGTGAAATCTGTGTTTGAGATTGTGAAACTTTGCTGCCTAGCATTATAATTAAAATTTTTGGCATAAAGGTTGGTTTTTCGAACCCCGTACTTAAATATGCGGTTGAACTCAAATCCAAGTGGTAATGTGTTGTTGATTGTTGTTGAGTAGTTGATTTTATTGTGTTGAATTATTGGATTGTGCGTAATGAATTAAATTTGTGCCTAATTGCTATTAATTGATCGATTTCGTGTGTTTTTGCTTGTTAGAATTGAGTCTAAATGGTTGGGTTTTGCTCAATTAGTGTTGGGTCTAGCGGGATGAAGTCTGAGTAACCCCGAATTGTGCTAAATGTCGGATTTTTCCCAATTATGGAGCGGTTGACGTCATTCTTAAGGGAAAAAGACGTTTGATACATCCAAACTTACACTTCAATTAAGAAGTATAAATGGTCAAAGTCAATTTATAGAACTCAACGTGAGTTGAGGTCGATCCCACAGAGAATTTCTCTACAGAAATTATTTCACTGTCGCGTTTACTCAAATATTGTTATTATTTCCTAAAGAAAATAATTACGGAATGTAAATTTGGTTTAGCTGTAAAGTTCTAGTAACTAATATTGTTAAGCAAGATCCGAATTAACAATTAACAAAGAATTAATCCTAAAGTTGTTTCGATAAAAGGAAAAGAAAACTAGGGGTGTGTTTTCCATGACATTACATCTATTGTTCATCTGTAACTGAGCTACGGGTATTTTAGTCTATTGTAATTTATAGGCGAGTTGACTATATCTAACACTTCTCAGTCTAGTTAGATAATTTTCACTCAATTTCTCTCGGTCTGTGAGTGTTTAACAAATTCTACCCTCGCATACAATGATGTTAAAGTTCTCTTCTCTCAAACTCGACCTTTAACGCCATTTTATCAGATTAACTCTGCTTTTTCCCAACTCTCTCTTTTCTCTCCAACTATCGATAGATAAAGACTGACTCTAATGTGTGCACTCATTAGAACAAATGAATAATGAAAGACGAGTTAAATATTGCAAATATATGTCACCTTCTACTCATTTTACGAATTCACAATTAGATTTCGGTCATAGTTCCCACAACACCAGTGGTGGCGTTTAGCCACTCATGATTTCCACTAAATGAACAGAGACTAGTAATGAAGGCATTAAGAAAGTTTACTTACGACAATATGGAATTTCAATGAACGATTGCTATTGAGAAATCCGAATCTAACTTCCAAAATCAATTCAATGTTCATTGATAAAAACCAAAGTTAAAAAGTGTTCAAAACTAAGTCGCTCATTCCCGATATGATGAGATAAAAAACACTAAAATAATGACCTACTTAAATTCAAATGAAGTGTCCACAATAGAGTCCTACTCGAAGTAGGATTGAATTGTCACGCATCTTTACGAGCATCAAGACGATCCGTCAAGGGCTTCACGGACTGGTCCGTACTTGGAACTCTCAAAACATAGTTCTTCAAGACTTGTCCTCTGGATATCTACCACGATCACCAACACGGACCTATGTGAGGACAACGACCCATGAGTTCTTCCGTGGTCTTTACTTGGTCCAACAAAATATAGCTCTTCAAGCCTTGTTCACTGGAACTCCATCACAGGCAGCATCACAACCCTTTATGATGACCACGGTCCGTCTGATTGCCCGTGGTCTTCACTTGGCCAAATCATAATTTCACTCCACATTGCCTGCACACTGGAAATCCATGACGATCCTTACCACAAACCGTGAAAAGTGTCATGGTTTTTATTGACCTTTGGTCTACAAAGTCCAAATCTCCATGCCCACTGCTACATCACCACGAGCATCTTTACGGCTCGTAAGGAGGACTGCGACCCATCTAGCGATCCGTGGTCTTCACTTGGACATCAGAATCCCAAATTCCAACTTGCATTTTCTTCTTTTCTTTTCTCTTTCACGTCCACCAAATGCAATCACTATGTCCTCACACCAAAGAAGTCCCTCACTCATGATAACTGGGACTAATTTCTACACTCACACTCTCAAAGAACTTCTAACACTAACAACAAAAGAACATAGGTTTGCCCTTGCTTTCTATGCTCTATCTTCCGAATAGCCAGAATAGGATCACTGTAGGACTTTATCATCTTGTAACATAGGCTCAAGCTAGGGAATGGACTTTTGGGTTTGTGAGTGACTAGTACCTTGGTTCTCCAAAGTTTCGTTCGCACATAACTTTTTCTGAGCGATTCCCTCTTTTTCTTCATTTCAGTAAATCACATCAACCATTATTTTCTTTTTCTTTTTCTTTTATTTTTTATTTTATTTATCATTTTTTTTTTGCACATTTTATGTTTTCAGCTAACTGGTTGAACCTTCTTTTTCACCTTTCCATTGTGCTTGGGTTGTAATCACCCTCAACTTAGGCCTTTGGCCTGAGTTGTGACATCGTATCTTCAGAGACCCAAGGATATGATATTTAATGGGTAAGAACAAAATTGGTTTTTAGGCTTAAATCAAGTTTAAGTGATAAGTTTTAATTTGGTTGTTTTATTTTTGGCTTTTCAATGGCTTAGCTAAAATGGCCTACTGATCCTTTCCTATCCACTTATTCTCATATTTAAGTAAGACTACTCCAGCAAGTTCTAGTTTCTGCTCCTAGTGTCAAACATCAACCAAATCTCACACACACACATGACACAGGACTGCATTCTCCAGTTTCTTGGTTCATTAATTTATTTTCCGACTAGCAAAACTCATAAGTACCTAAGATGTCATCTAAAGAGCCTAACAATCAAATTTCAGATTAAGGCCCTTATTTCAAACAAAACAAGCTGTTGCACAGCTTAACACACAAAACCTTCACATATTCATCAAAACCAAAACACACCACTCCCAGTTTTATCAGATAAACATGCACTCAACCTCTATTCATTCTAACAGCTAAAATGGCATGTTTCTTACCACCCCCTCCCCAAACAAAAAGACTCTGCCCACAAAGTCAATGAAGACAAAGAATACAAGGCTGTGAGGAGGGGTCATACCTATGGCGCACTAAGCGCCGGTAGCCGGATCAGTGTCGGCACCCTTATCAATGGGTTCACTCTCAGAAACCACCATCTCTAGATCAAGCTAGTTACCACTAACCGGGACAGGTAAATGACAATTCTAGTAGCGTGGGTTACACGCTGTATCATCACATAGTTCATAGTGATGGTTGGCGGTTAAAGAATCTACCAAATTGAGTTATTATGTATCTTTACATACAAGCTGAGTTACTATTGTATTTTAAATACATTGAGTTGGCTATATACTGCTTTACATGCTTATATAAATTGCATCTTTATTGTTGTTTTCATACTGCATTGAGTTGAGTGTTCATGAGTTAAGGTTGAGTTGAGTAGAGTTGAGGTGAGTACGTTTCATTCTTTCCAAGTTCAAGCTATTATGTTATGTTCAGTGTTCCCTTTACATGCTCGTACATTCAATGTACTGATGCCATTTGGCATGCATGTCTTCATAATGCCGATACATGAGATTAAGGTCACCAACAGGCGCTTTGTTGATACCATAGCAGTTCGAGTTAGCTTTAGTGAGCCTCCTTCCTTCCAGAGGATCTCTTATTTATTTCTGTTATTTCTATTTTATAAGGATGATCGGGGGTCTTTTCCCCACATCCCTTATAGTATTAGAGCTCCATAGATAGACAGTAGTAGTTCATGAGTCTTTTTTATTTCCATTGTTGTTGTTTGAGACTTGAGTTGCCTTCTTTGGCCAGTTGAATGTTCTTATACATTTTTGAGTTTATTATTTTGAGACATTGAGATAAAACTTTATGAGCTGAGTTATTTGTTTAATTCTATTTCACTTGAGTAAGTCTTCCGTTGAGAGTTGAGCCAGACCAAGGGTTTTCTTTGGGCCAAAAATGGTCCTCAAGTGCCGGCCACGTCTAGGGTGTAGGCTCGGGGTGTGACACGACAAGTGACAGTACATCTTGGTGGCTCCCAGGTGAATGGAATATCAAGAACTATAGGTTTTTAACAAGATATGTTCTATCAAGTCATCTACATTAGGAACACACAAATGACCTTGATATCGAAGCAGACCATCTCCCCTCTTGGGAGAAAGCCTCAACAGAATTTTTAAGCACCGCTTCCTTCAATTCAACCGAAGTCGTATCAAGACCTTTCTTGGCCTTCCCATTGGTCACAAAAGATGATTTTGAACCATTGTGAACCATAACACCACCCTTGCTAGAGTAAACTAACCGAACATCCAATCGGGCCAATCTATGAACATCTCAATCTAACTATTTTCTTATTATCCGCAATATGAGAATAACTACCCATAGGCAATCGACTAAGATCATCCTCCACCATATTTAATCTACCGGGGTGATAAATAACACTCATGTCGTAATCTTTCAATAATACAAGCCATCTCCTTTGGTGAAGATTTAGATCCTTCTGGTTAACTACATAATGCAAACTCTTATGGTCGGTAAAGACATCTACATGAACACCATACAAATAATGCCTCCAAATATTTAAGTAAAAAACAACTGCCGCTAGTTCAAGATCATGGGTAGGGTAATTCTTCTCATGAATCTTAAGTTGCCTTGAAGCATAGGAAATAACATTATCATTTTGCATAATGACACACCCTAAATCAGTTCTTGAGGAATAACAATAAACAACAAAACTATCAGCCCCTTTCGGTAATGTCAACACAGGAGCAGAAGTAAGTCTATCTTTCATTTCTTGAAAACTCTTCTCACACGCTTCGGACCATATGAACTTAACCTTCTTTTAATTCAATATTGTCAATGGATAAGCAATCGAAGAAAACCCTTCAACAAACCTTCTATAGTAACCGGCTCAGCACAAGAAACTTCTAATATTTGAAGGGGATAGAAATCTAGGAAAACTCTTAACCGCATCCATCCTCTTAGGATCTACCTCATTACTCTTATCGGAAACAATATGCCGAAGAAAAGCCATGGACCTTTGTCAAAACTCACGTTTGCTAAACTTTGCAAGGAGTTCTTTTTCATTGAGGACTTGCAACACAATCCTCAACTGATCGGTATGCTCGTCTTCACTCTTCGAATAGACCAATATATCATCAATGAACACAATCACAAACATGTCATGGTATTGTCTAAATACCCTATTCATCAAATCCATAAATGTTGCTGGAGCATTAGTCAAACCAAATGACATCACTAAAAACTCATAATGACCATACCGAGTTAGAAAAGCTGTCTTACAAATGTCATTGTAATTACTCGGAAAATGGTAAGATGAACTAGAGCCTAATCGTGAGGGTCAATGTCAAGGTACATGTTAGACTCCATAGTTGAAATACCTTTTTAGGTTTGTATTGAAGGTTGCAAGGGCAAGTTCCAAGCCAAGGGGGCAAGGCCTAAGCCAAGGGCCAAGGCTGCCCAACTTTGGCCAAGCATTGTCCCAAGTCCACGAGTCACTTCACGGCTAGTGATCTTGACCACGGTCCATAAAAGTGGATGTGAAGAAGACTTAGCTTAGTGGGAGGGAAGGCCTTGAGGCGAAGCTACTGCCCCAAATCCACGAGCGGGCTAGTGGTCCTGACCACGGTCCGTAAAAGTGCTCGTGAAGATGCCTTAGCATCTAGGGGCTTAACAAGGTGGAGAGGAAACCTGGTCAAGGGACCACGGGCTCCACCATGATCCGTCGTGCCATTCACAACCCGTGAAGATGGGCGTGGTCCCTGATGGGTCTGCCCAAGTTGGGGGGTTTTAGGTAATTTCATTTTAAGTAATTATTAAGTGGGGTTGATTTTAAATGGTTTATGTCATAAATATATATATATATATATAAGTCTTTATAAACTTCATTTATTCCTTTATTTCAAATACCCAAATCAAAAACCCAAAGTTCTTCTTCTCCTAAAAACAATTCTCTTTCTAAACTCAAGGAAGAAAAAGGGGCCCATTGAAGCTAGGGTTTGTGGATTCAAGGTGTTTCTTCCTCAAATTTCGTGGGGAATCAATAGCAAGGAATGGTAGTCTTCATCCTTGTTTAACTTTTCATTCAAGGAGCCAATTCAAAGGTGATTTCAAGTCATGAAAAACCTAGGGTTTTACTCAATCTCATGGGTTGTTTCACCAAACGTTTTCAAATAGTTATTAATGACATATTATGATTTTTTTAGTGTTTAACTGATGATTTCTGATGAAAATACTCTATCAACCCATGAATCTCTCAATTCCTAAATTGTGCCTTTATGAAGTGGGTTTGATGATTATGAAAGCCTATAAATGGAATAGGTTTAAATTGCTTTGTATTATAGAATTCCATCATTATCTATGCCTTAATTGTAGTAAATTGTTGGTATGTTGGTGATTTGAGATTCATGGCCTTGGAGGGCAAGTTATGACTAAATTACATGTTGAAGTAGAATTGTGCTTGGTCTATTGATCCACTTGAAAGGTGGAGGTGTTTACTTACTTTGTATATTGTGGTATTGAATTGATGGATATCTTCCTTGTACCTCTATATATGAAGGATCTATGTATGACCATGATGTAAAGTACAAGTGTGTGATTTCAATGAATGTATAATGATCATGTTTAGAATATAAAAGTGTTGTGATTGAAAGTATAATCTCAATTAACACTCATGAATGTTGATAATGGAATGTGAAGGTTTTTTTTCTATGAATTGTATATCTTAAATTGGTAGGTTTATGCATCCTTTTCTTGTATAAATGGAAGTAATGTGAATGAATGTATTTTTAATTGGTAGACTTGACATCATCTTCTTGTATAATGAATGTACCTTAACTTAATGTATTAATGTCCTGAATTGGTAGACCTAATGTTGGTAACCTTTCATGAATGAGTGATAAAGTATTCTACGATAAACCTTAGATCGGTAGACCTAATAGTGGTGGCCCTTCATGAGGAGTCTAGAAACTAATGTAATGTTAAAACCTTGAAGTGGTAAACCTAATGTTGGTGGCCCTTTCATATGTGAAATGATGAACCTCCTATAGATAGACCTAATATTGGTGGCCCTTCTTTGAAAGTCCATGAGCTATCCTTAATGTACCTTGAATTGGTAGACCTAATGGTGGTGGCCCTTTCTTGTGTAATGTAACTTGGGTCGGTAGGCCTACTGTTGATGGCTCTCTCAAGTTCAATAACGTTGATGAAAATGAAATACTCTATGGGAATGGAAGCTAAGCACCGAGAGGATATGGTTAGATGGAAGTTCTCCCTCTGTTAGGCCGGATTTCAATGAACATCTTTCATATCCCATAACTATGTGCCCACACAGGACATTAGCTAGTGGATTTCATCCAAGCTAAAATGTTACTAGTTCTACCTTAGGCAAGTAGAACACCTTTTTACGGTGTGGGGTCATATGACACCGGATTCCATGATTTAGCTCTCATGGTCTATGTCGGTTAATGCCTATTCCCATCATGTGACATGTGCATTATGGTTTCTTGATGAATTTTATGAAGTGTGGGTGGTAGTATGGGATGCTATCCATGCATTGCACGAGTAGGCTTTGAGAGGGTCATAGTGAGTTCTCTAAGTCTTAATAGCTAATAAATGAATGTCCTCTTATGATAAAGTTAATGAAAATCATGATCTAATGTCTAATGAATGAAGGTGCTCTAAATGAAGCTAATGAAGAATGTTGACTTATATTCTTAAATGTAATAATGCATGCTATATTTGGATTGTATTATGAGTTACTTCTTTGTCATGATGTATTGAATATGAATGGGCCTTGTCTATGGTGGCTTCAAAGGAGTACTTAGTGTGAGTAGTAGTATGGGATGCTACTCATACAATGCACAAGTATGACTTAGGGTTGCCTTAGATGATGGTCTTTATGTGATGATATGACTTAGGTAATGTTTATGTCTCTTATGTATGAGCATTGTATAAAGATGGAAAGGTTGAATGGTAAGTTCACTTTTGGTGACTTTAATGTGGTACTTTGGTGTGGATGGTGGTATGTGACGCTATCCGTACATTGCACAAGGTATAGCATGAGGGTTACTTGGAGTGAAGGCTTAATGTGAAGGTAATTTTTTATATGATGATTATGTCTTAAATGTCAGAAGTGACTTGTATGTTGGTTATGTTTGAATATTTTGCCTCTTATGCTTATGTTCATGAAGTTTTATCAAAATGGCAAACAAGCATGACCTTCAAATAAAATGTCCGTTTTAAGCATGCTTTTTGCATGGCTTCCATACTTAGTACTTAATTGTGCTAACCCATATTTCTCCAATTTTACCAAAGTGTAGGGTTTTGAGATATTGGTGTTCTATGCTTCAAGAATAGGTTTCTAAGGAGCTTGGAGATGAAGACTTGGTGAGTCCTCATTGTTTCGAGGACAAAATCCACTATGTTCCCTCTATGTCTTTTAGTTTATGTTAAAGCTTTTGTATGGGCTAAGTCCTAATGTTTTATTCAAAGTATTAGATGGTTTAAGACAAAGTCTAGAAAGTTTCCCGCTTGTTTTTTTAATGAAAAATGTCTTCGATTGTAAAAGTTTCCGAGGTCGAGTACGTCGTGTCGCATCCGGGGTCTAGACTCGGGTCATGACGAACATGGTATCAGAGCAGAAGATTTTGATGTCTCAAACCACATCTAGTAGAGTCTTGTTCATAATGTCAAGCGCGCCACATTATGAATATGAGGCTATTGGGTGTTAAGAAAGTCTCACTTCTCCTTTGTTCAAGTCGTGCCATAGAGTTTAACTCTATAATGTCTCTCTCTTATTCCTTATATGATGGTCTTTAGGGTATGACCACTTGAAAGGAGTATGTTAGAAGGTGTGAAGGAGGAAGGTTGGTTGTGATTCCAACTATGGCTATGTGACTTGATAGAAGTGAGATGATAGATTGTGTTGTTGACTTAAGAATGAATAGGTTGCTTTATGGTTATGTTTAAGATGATGATAGAACTCGACTTAGTCATGATGAGTTTTGAGGTATGTTGAAAGAGTTGATGAAATGTGGTGTTTTATAAATCCCTAGGTGTGATGAGTGTGAAGGTTTGATGATGGCTTGCTCCGACCTTAGAATGGAAAGAAGTGAAGTTTAAAAGTGTTGTATAGGCTTACTCCTAAGTGAGGGATAGTATGTTGAGTAGTAAGGTTGTTGAGAGTTCTGATATCCTTACCTCTTTCTTTATATGCCTATTCAAACCTAAGACAAATAGTTCCTTTTTGGCTTGTTTCATGTTTTGGAGTCATGTGTGATTACGTGTTTCCATGGTCTCCTTATGATATGCATGTTCTTGATGAATCCTTGTTTGAATGAGAAAATGAGTTTTCATAAATTTAGTATGAGTTGCTTATATGCTTCATGAGGTAAAATGTTGAAGATGCCTAAATGTGATTTTATGAAGAAATTGCATAATGTGCCTAATGATGTTATGATGAGCATGATATGAGTTGGAGAAGGAAATTCCTCCAATGTAATGAGAAATGTTGAAGATATGATGCATAATGAGTTTTTAAATGTAGTTCCTACTTTCTTGTGTTCCATCGAGCTTATTGATATGGATTTGATGTTTCCTCCTATGATTTTGTGCATTTTTTATGATGTTGCATGCATGATGGGCTGCTAGTCTTGAGTCGTTATCCCTTAATGTGTTTAAAGTGTCATTCGAGGATGAATGTTCCTAAGGGGGGAATAATGTAACGACTCGGAAAATGGTAGGATGAACTAGAACCTAATCGTGAGGGTCAACGTCAAGGTATGTGTTAGACTCCATAGTTGAAAGACCTTTTCATGTTTGTATTGATGGTTGCAAGGGCAAGTACCAAGCCATGGGGGCAAGGCCTACGCCAAAGTTCAAGGTTGTTCAACCTTGGCCAAGCACTGCTCCAATTCCACGAGCCACTTCACGGCCAGTGGTCTTGACCATGGTCCATAGAATTGGCTGTGAAGAAGACTTAGCTTAGTGGGAGGCAAGGCCTTGAGACCAAGCTACTACCCCAAATCAACAAACCACTTCACTGTCGGTGGTCTTGACACAGTCTGTAGAAGTGGTCGTGAAAATTCCTTAGCATCTAGGGGCTTATCAAGGTGGAGAGGCACCCTCGTCAAGGGACCACAGGCACCACCATGAGCCGTGGTGCCCCTCACGACCCGTGAAGATGGGTGTGGTCCCTGTCGGAGATGCCTAAGTTGGGGTTTTTCAGGTAATTTCGTTTTAAGTTATTATTAAGTGGGGTTGATTTTTAATGGTTTATATCATAAATATATATAGTTTTTCAGTCTTTAAACACTTCATTTATTCCTTTATATCAAATACACAAATCAAAACCCCAAAGTTATTCTTCTCCCAAAAAATAATTCTCTGTCTAAAATCAATGAAGAAGAAGGGGGCCATTGAAGCTGGGGTTTGTGGATTCAAGGTGTTTCTTCGTCAAATTTCGTGGGGAATCAATAGCATGGTATGGTAGTCTTCGTCTTTGTCTAACTTTCCATTCAAGGAGCCAATTCAAAGGTTATTTCAAGTCCTGAAAATCCTAGGGTTTTACTCAATCTCATGGGTTCTTTTACCAAATGATTTCAAATGGTTATTAATGACATATTATGATTGTATTAGTATTTAATTGATGATTTATGATGAAAATACTCTATGAACCCATGCATTCTCTCAATTTATAAATTGTAGCCTTTATGAGTGGGTTTGATGATTATGAAAGCTTATGAATGGAATAGGTCTAAATGCTTTGGAATATAAGAATTGTATCATTATATATGCCTTAATTGTAGTAAATTTTTGGTATGTAGGTGATTTGAGATTCATGGCCTTGAAGGGCAAGTTATGACTAAATTACATATTGAAGTAGAATTGTGCATGGTCTATTGATCCACTTGAAAGGTGGAGGTGTTTACTTACTTTGTTTATTGTGGTATTGAATTGATGGATATCTTCCTTGTACCTCTATATATGAAGGATCTATGTATGACCATGATGTAAAGTACATGTGTGTTATTTCAATGAATGTATAATGATCATGTTTTGAATGTAATAGTGTTGTGATTGAAAGAATATTCTCAATTAACACTCATGAATGGTGATGATGGAATGTGAAGGGTTTTCTTCTATGAATTGTATATCTTGAATCGGTAGGCTTATGCATCCTTTTCTTGTATAAATGGAAGTAATGTGAATGAATGTATCTTTAATTAGTAGGCTTATAGATCCTATTCTTGTATAATGAATGTAACTTGACTTAATGTCTTAATGTCTTGAATTGGTAAACCTAATGTTGGTAGCCTTTCATGAATTAATGAATGAATGATATAGTATTCTAGGCTAAACCTTGGATCGTTAAACCTAATGGTTGTGGCCCTTCATGAGGAGTCTAGGAACTAATGTAATTTTAAAACCTTAAAGTGGTAGACCTAATGTTGGTGGCCCTTTGATATGTGAAATGATGAACCCTGTATTGGTCGACCTAATGTTAGTGGCCCTTCTTGGAAAGTCAATGAGCTATCCTTAATGTACCTTGAATCTGAAGACCTAATGGTGGTGGACCTTTCTTGTTTAATGTAACTTGGGTCGGTAGGCCTAATGTTGGTGGCCCTCTCAAGTACAATAATGTTGATGAAAATGAAATACTCTATGGGAATGGAGGCTAAGCACCGAGAGGATATGATTAGATGGAAGTTCCCCCTACGTTAGGCCGGATTTCAATGAACATATTTCATATCCCATAACTATGTGCCCAGATATGATATTAGCTAGTGGATTTCATCCAAGCTAAAATGTTACTAGTTATACCTTAGGCAAGTAGAACACCTTTTTACGGTGTGGGGTCATATGACACCGAATGCCATGATTTAGCTCTCATGACCTATGTCGGTTAATACCTATTCCCATCATGTGACATGTGCATTATGGTTTCTTGATGAGTTCTATGAAGTGTGGGTGGTAGTATGGGATGCAATCCATGCATTGCACGAGCAGGCTTTGAGAGGGTCATAGTGAGTGATGAGTCCACAAATTGGACTCATTTCGGGCTTTATTTTGATAAGAATAGTCTCCTCGAATGCTTATTTAGTCTAAAAATCTGATGGAAACTCATAAGTTTCAGGTATTTGAAGTTTTAGTGAAAGCATGGACACTTAGGCGCAAAAAAAAGGAACACAAGGGCTGAAAAGAACGACGAAGCTGAATCCCGAGCATCGCCAAGCATACTTGGTGATTCGCGGAAGGGATTTACTCCGCCCTTTGTTCCAGTAAGCGAAGCCCTGAAGGAGAAGGATCAGAAAGGTGATGAAAGGAGTATTTGGCGCTTTGCCGAATAGTTCCACGAAGCAGTACTATACCACCCAATGGTCCAGAACATGAAGGTGCTAAAGGCAAGCACGAAATGGAGATGAGACAGACGAAAGGCAAGTCACCGAAGTCATTCGGCGATATCGACTAACTTCACCGAAAGATCCGCAAATGCTATTTTCTGAAGTCTATAAATACTGAACTTATTATTAATTTGAGGGAGTCGAAATTCTGTATTAATTTCCAGAATAGAATAGTACTTTTTGGATATTTTTCTCTCAAGTTTGAAGAGGGTTTTGTGGGAGACTTGAAGAGAGAAGGATTTCATCTTCCCCAAGTTGGAAGTGGGTCTTCTCCATTCTTCTTCCTTTTCTTAAATCAAGTTTTAATTTCTTATACCCATTTGATTTTACTATCATTTTAGGTCCATTTTGTTATTTCTTGATGTGTGGCTAAAAACCCCCATTCTTGGGGTGTGATTTAGCAAATATGCGTTAATGTTATTGTTGGGTCTTACTTGCTGATAGGTAGATGTAGTTTAATGGTGATTTCACCTAGTGGTTGTGGTTTAA
>NW_006238984.1:608241-640575 GCF_000226075.1 Solanum tuberosum | reverse complement strand
CCGAGAGGGAACTTATTTCCATTTAAAGCCTATACTAGTCACTATTATTTTGCAAATTTCCTTTCAAAAAGCATGTACCCAACTACTTATTTGAACTTGTATTGCGGTCAGACCCCAAGAACATTTCCCCATACTTGATTTTCTTGTTAATTTTCGCTATTTTTACTAATAGTGACAAAACCCCCAATTTGATATTTGACACTTTCGTGTCACCCACTTTAATTTATCATGTTTTTGTTCGTTAATGTCTTTAGCTACGACTAGTTAGAGCTTAATTTTATATTTCTATCAATTCTCAAAACCACTCCTTACGGACACGACCCCAACCTTTAGTTGGGTTACTATACTATCGATGATCGTAGACACTCATACCGTAGGTTAGTGTTGTTGGTCACGATAGCCATCAAAATGGGGCCGCTGCCGGGGAGTGGTGTTATTTGAGAATTTTTAGATTAGTGGAATTTTTGTTCTTCTTTGTTGTAATTTACTAATTTGATTTTCAGTTTTGTTTCGAGTATTTGTGTGCCACAACAGGCCATATGAGTACAAACTGGGACAATAGCTGCCAAGCGGGCAACTCAGCAGGTGGTGCTTTTAATCTAGACGATATCAATGATGCTAATAATGTTTATCATCCTGCTGGCATGGGCGAGATAGGTGAAACTTGCATACCACAAGCTGACGGGCATGTATTGTTCGAAGTTACCAACGCAACACTCCAACTCATACATTCGAGAGGTTTATTTGGAGGGTTGGAGCATGAAGATCTACATGATCATGTAAGAAGCTTTGTGGAAGTGTGGACCCCTTTATCATTCAAGAACCTACCACAAGAATCCATACGGTCTCGCTTATTTCCATTTTCATTAACTGGGGGAGCCACTAAATGGTTGATTGAGCTCCCGAAAAACTCCATCAAATCATGGGAGGAGTTGGTTATGGAATTTCACAAAAGATTCTTTACTCCATAAAGAATGATGAAGGTGAGAGATGATATCCAGAATTTCAAGCAACGAGAGGGTGAACCAATTCACGAGTCATGGACAAGGTTCAAACGATCTTTGCGTAAGTGCCCAACGTATGGGCTACCAGGTGAGTTCCTGCTCCAATACTTCTACCGTAGTCTGGATTCAGTGAATAAAGGAATAGCTGATCAATTGGTGGAAGGAGGATTAATGTTATAGTAATTTGAAGTAGCCTCATTTCTCTTAGATGGTATGACTAAAGTAAACCAATCATGGTATACCAAAGAAGATCAAGTATCCCCACTATTCTTCCGATTGACGCAAAAACAAATCAAAAAAGAAAGGGAAAGGGACGAACACATCAAGAAGATGTTACCTCAATTGGAAATTCTACACGAGCATATGAAGGGGACACGTGGGGTGTTTCGAGTTGAGGAGGGTTCTTTTTCCGGTTACTCAAGACCGGGGTAGAATAAAGGTTGGAACTCCAGAAGATACGAGGAGGGCTTCCACACACGCTATCAACCGCGTGGTGGGAATCAAGGTTGGAAATATTATAGAGGAGAAGAACCAAGGAGATATTGGCAAGATTGGGCTGAGCAGGATGGTCAGGAGGAGGACCATATTCACTCGTGTGAAAGCTCGAAATCTAAAAGGAGTGCAGGTAGTCCTCGGGTAAATGAGTTGTTATCACACATACTGGACAAAGTTGATGGCTCTGATGATCTGCCAAAAGGAATGAAAGATGACTTTCAATCATTGAACAACAAAGTAAATTCTCATGCGGATGCCATCAAAATGCTGGAAGGTAAATTGAGCTTCTTATAAGCTCAATTAACATCCACACCACCCATCGACCATATTGAAAGAGAGTTGGTTGTGGTTACTTGTAGCGGTAAGGTGGCGATAGTGGGTATGATGGAATATGAGGATACTCAAAAACATGAAGAGAGTCAAGGAGTGGAGGAACAAGATTTGTTTATTCAACAAGGCCTTACTAAAGAAGCACATGAGGAAGCAGATCAACAAGTTCAAGTTCCAAAAGTCATACATCCTTTACCCAAGATACCTCCACCATTTCCCCAATGTTCGAAAAAGAAAAATGAAGATGAGAAGTTCAAAAAAAAATTGTCAATATTCAAGAACTTATCAATTAACCTTCCTCTAGTAGAAGCACTGTTGGAAATGTCGGGATACGCCAAATTCATGAAAGAGCTGGTTACAAAGAAAAGGAGCTTGGAATATGAAATGATAGAGGCGCCTCATAGTTGTAGTGCAATTATGACAAATGATTCAATTACTCAGAGAGAAGAACCTGGAGCATTCACAATCTCATGAACAATTGGCATGCTCCAATTTTGCTAAAGCCTTGTGTGACTTAGGGGCAAATATCAACTTGATGCCCTATGCAATATACATGCAACTTTGTTTGGGTGAACCAAAAGCAACCACAATGAGACTCCTCATGGCTAATGGATCAATCAAGCACCCAATCAGAATACTCTATGACATATTAGTAAAAGTGGATCGGTTCATCTTTCCGGTTGATTTTTCGATTCTAGACTGTAAGATCGATGCTGAAATTCCCATTATATTGGGAAGGCCTTTCTTAGCTACATGGAGAGCACTGATGGATGTTGAAAGCGGAAAAATGAAGTTCTGTGTGAATGATGATGAGGAGACCTTCAATATCTGTAAGTTCATGAAGCAACCAAGTAACATCCATGTGGTGTCCACTGAGAATGTGATAGATAAGACAGTGGCAAGCGTGAGTCATTTAATGCACAAAAATGAGCCCCTTGAATCTGTACTTGCTAATTATGATGAATTCGAAGTTCAAGGCTACGAGGAAGTGGTAGCTTCTTTATTAGGATTAGGAGCATATTCAAGAAATCCAATACAGTTGGATATCGATCTGAAATACATAAACGTCCTCATGCTAAACCATCAACAGAAGAACCACCGAATTTGGAGTGAAAAGTCATACCCTCTCATCTCAAATATGCCTTCTTAGGAGCCAATAATATCCTACCTGTAATTATTGCCGCCAATCTGCTTGAGAGGTAGGAGAAATTGCTCATTGAAGTACTACAGAAGCACATAAAAGCAATTGGATGGACAATAGCCGATATAGTAGGAATTCCTCCTGGCATCTGCACTCACAAAATCCGGCACGACAAGGAATGCAAGCCTAGTGTGGAACATCAACGGAGATTAAACCCTCAAATGCAAGAGGTGGTAAAAAGGGAAATTATCAAGTGGCTAGATGCAAGGGTGATATACCCTATTGCAGATAGTAAGTGCGTAAGTCCATTGTATTGTTTCCCGAAAAAGGGAGGAATAATTGTGGTCCGGAATACAAAAGGAGAACTTGTGCCAATAAGACAGTAACTGGGTGGAGAGTATGCATGGACTACCGAAAGCTTAACTCATTGACCGAGAAAGATCATTTTCCGATGCCTTTTATGGATCAGAAGCTTGATCGGTTATCAGAAAGAGGATGGTACTATTTTTTTGATGGATACTCCGGCTACAATAAAATCTCTATTTCGCTAGAAGATGAAGAGAAAACCGCATTTACTTGCCCTTATGGAACTTTCGCATTCAAACGGATGCCATTCGGGATATGTAATGCCCCAACAACATTTCAGCGTTGCATGCTGTCTATTTTTGCAGATATGGTCGAAGACTCGATGGAGGTGTTCATGGATGACTTCTCAGTCGTAGGGGATACGTTCGAAGAATGCTTGACTCAATTACAACAGGCACTCCAAAGATCCGTCGAAACGAATCTGGTTCTAAATTGGGAGAAATGTCACTTTATGGTAAAATAAGGTATTGTTCTTGGGCATAAGGTATCACAAAAGGGGCTGGAGGTTGACAAGGCAAAGATTGAGGTCATTGAGAAATTACCCCCGCCAAATTCAGTAAAGGGTGTTCTAGATTTTTAGGGCACGCAGGAATTTATAGAAGGTTCATCAAAGACTTCTCAAAGATTGCACTCCCATTATTCAAACTCCGAGAAAAAGGAAGTGAAATTCCACTGTAATGATGCTTGTATGGCTGCATTTCAGTGTTTGAAAGAGAAGCTAATATCCACCCCGATCCTTATCTGCCCTAATTGGTCTGAATCTTTTGCGTTAATGTATGATGCTAGGGGTATGGCACTAGGGGTTGGGTTGGGGCATAAGCGCAACAAACTTTTTCAGCAAATCTACTATGCCAACAAGACTCTAAATAGTGCCTAGCAAAATTATACAGTCATCGAACAAGAGTTGCTTGCAGTAGTCTATGCATTTGAAAAATTCAGGGCGTACTTGCTAGGCACCAAAGTAATTGTACACACTGGTCATTCTGCACTCTGTTATTTGATGGCAAAGAAAGACGCAAAGCCAAGATTGATTAGGTGGGTACTACTATTACAAGAATTTGATTTCCAGGTGAAAGATTGAAAAGGGTGCGAAAATCAAGTAGCTGACCATTTATCAAGGATGGAAGCATGGGAGAATGTCGAGCAGAGGTTGACATAGATGACTCTTTCCTAGTTGAACGAGTGTTTGCAATATCCCTCAAACATACGCCATGGTATGCAAATTTTGCAAATTACATTGTGTGTGGGATGATGCCGGATGAGTTGACCTTTTACCAACATAAAAGATTCATGTTCGATGTTATACAGTACTTTTGGGATGAGCCATACTTGTTCAGAGAGTGTGCTGACCATGTCATCAGAAGGGTTGTTCCTGAAGAAGAAGTGGTAGAAATTCTCCATGCGTGCCATACATCACCAGTGGGAGGTCACCATGGTGGTGTTCGCGCGCCGCTAAAGTTCTCTGGAGTGGATATTGCTGGCCCACTCTACAAGGATGCACATGAATTTGTAAAGAAATGTTGTAAATGTCAGTTGCAAGGCGGAGTGTCTAGGAGACATGAATTAACTCTCACTCCTATTTTAGAGGTTGAGCTATTCGATGTATAGGGGATAGATTTCATGGGCCCATTTGTGAGCCCGTTTGGAAATAAATATATCTTGGTGGCTGTTGATTATGTTTCCAAATGGGTGGAAGCCATCGCACTTCCAAATAACAAAGGAAAAAGCGTCGTCCAATTCTTGAAACACTACATCTTTGCCATATTTGGCACTCCGAGAGCAATCATAAGAGATGGGGGGTCCCACTTTTTCAATAAGTGGTTCTCAATGGCACTGAGTAAATATGGGGTGAAACACAAAGTGGCAACTCCATATCATCCCCAAACAAGTGGCCAAGTCGAAGTGTCGAATAGGGAAATCAAAAGCATGTTGGCCAAGACAGTAAATGTCAATAGAACTGATTGGTCTAGGAAACTCGATGATGCACTATGGGCATATCGGACTGCTTACAAAACACCTATCGAGATGTCTCCATATCAATTGGTTTATGGTAAGGCATGTCATCTACTCGTTGAGTTAGAACACAAAGCATTATGGGCATTGAAAACTTTAAATTTGGACTGGTCAAAAACATAAAGGGAGAGAACAGAGCAGCTAAACGAAGTGGATGAATTTAGACTCATGTCATATGAAAGTTCAACCATTTATAAAGAGAAGATGAATAAATGGCATGATGCTCGGATACTCAAGTGAGACTTCAAGGTAGGAGATTGGGTTCTGCTATACAATTAGCGACTTAGACTATTCCCTGGAAAGGTCAAATCCAAATAGTCTGGACCATTTCGAGTAACGCGAGTGTTCATCAATGGTGCCATAGAAGTTAAAGATCAGGAAGGACCTCCATTTACAGTGAATGGTCAATATCTGAAATTGTATCTGGGAGATTGTCAAGAGATTTCGTTGGTTGAAGTGGTATATTTGGAAGACGCCTGAAGGCGCTGCTGCGTAATGCCATGACGTTAACTAAGGCGTTGTTTGGGAGGTAACCCAAAACCCTTTGTAATCTACTATTTTGCGTATTGATTCAATAATAGTGTGCTAGTTTTACAGACTAAAGTGTGGAAGGTGATCAAAAGATGCAAAATGGCGAGCAACAGTTCCAGTTGGCGAATCTCTAAAGAATCCGACGATCAACTCTATTCTGCCGTTTGACTCAAGATATCTTCAAAATCAGGAGTTTGTAAAACTTAGTGACAGTTGGAAATCATTGGCGAATCGCCGAGCATTTCGCCGTTGGGACCCTCGTATAGCAGCGGTTCTGTAACCTTCGACGGACAAACCCACAGTCAGCGATCCACCGAATGAGTTACCCAGTTTAACTTGCGTCGCCAAGTGGACATTTTGCAAGCCAAAGCATTAATGTCCAGACAGATGGAGCAACCAGTTAGCTAGGATCTCCCGTTTACCTCCCTTTCTATCTTTCTTATTTTGCTTCTCGAATTCTTATTACTTGCATTTGAGGACAAATTTTTTTTTTTATTTGTGGTGGGGTGAGGACCATACTTTTGTGTGCTGTTTATAATTTGTGTTTTGGTGTATATTTGGGTTATCTATTTTTTAACTGTGTTTTTGAAAAAACTGCCTAGCGATTGTTTGAGCTCGTGGCTCCGTTTACTTTTAATTGCGAAATGATTTTTGAGCCTTCTGAAATTTTTTAAATTTTTTGCACATGTTTGCCACCCCTCGTGAGTTGAATTTGGCTGTTCTTTTGCAAAAAATTAGGTCTCGATTTCGATCAATACCGATGACTTGAATAGTGCTCTCAATTGAATGAACATGAATGTATCGCTACGATGGGGCCAAATGAAGTTACATAGACAATATGTGAACTCTTTGCATCTCATTGTGATTAGCCATTTATTGAATTGATTCTCTTGTTATGACCGTTGCACACTAGCGAAAGTATGTAGTCTTGCTTAACTTAAGTGTCGATGTCTTGTGTAATTAGCTTGCTTTGAACCATGCATGAATAAACCTAAAATTTGCCCTATTAGTATGATTGATTTAGAAAGGTGTCCTCTTGAAATGATCTTAAGCAACTTTAAAGAGTGTGGGCCAAATTTCACATATACCTCTTTTGTGGCGTAACGTGAGTGTGTGAAACTCTTTTGAACACCCTTTAAGCCTTACCTTTCTTTGGAAGAACCTTGATGAACCCTATACCTCACTTGACCCACTACCTATAATCCTCTTAATTTGTGGTTTAGTGAATAGCAAACTTAGGCCAAAAGTCTAAGTTGGGGGTGTGGTGAAGAGGAAAAGGAGAAGTCAAGAAGTGCAGGAAAAGTTCCCCTTAACCTATGGTGTTGCAGAACAACGGAAACCCCTTCAATCTCTAAAAAAAAAAGTGGAATAAATACAAAAGAAATTGGGTTTCCAAGCAATCCATGAAGGTGAATAAACAAGTGACTTAGAAGCATTACAAAGAGAATTGTTAAAGGAGAAGAAGGGAATGCCTTGAGAATACCACATCCCACGAGGAAGTAGCCATTGAGCCTAAATGATTATACCTTTGCACTCATCTCCATTACAAGCCTTAGAAAGACCTTTTTGATCTTGAGTAAACCGAATTGAATGTCTATTGGAAAATAAGGGCAAACCTATATGTAAAAACATGCATTATGTTCCTCTTTTTGAGTGTGAGCGTTGCATCTGATTCCTGATCTTGAATTGATTAACCTCTGTGTGTCAATATGGAATCATTCTTCATATGAGGGCATTTAGAGACTTTTTGTCGAGCTTGAACTTGCACAAGTAGCAGGTATTGCAAGCACGAGAATCTCTGGTAATGGTGTGTCACAACTTGAATCTTTGAGTACACAGTTGATCTTTGCATAAGTAATTTGAATCTTGTTGTGTATGTTCATGATTGAGTCTTGTGTAGTACTGTTTGAGACACCCTTTTTGAACGGCTGAATTTGAGTTTGTTCGAGAACAAGCAAAAGTTTAAGTTGGGGGTGTTGATGAGTCCACAAATTGGACTCATTTATGGCTTTATTTTGATAAGAATAGTGTCCTCGAATGCTCATTTTGTCTAAAATCTAATGAAAACTCTTAAGTTTCAGGTATTTGAAGTTTTAGTGAAAGCATAGACACTTAGGCGCAAAAAAAGGAACAGAAAGGCTGAAAAGATGATGAAGTTGAAGCCCGATTATCACCAAGCACACTTGGCGATTCGCCGAAGGGATTTACTCCGCCCTTTGTTCCAGTACGCGAAGCCCTGAAGGAGAAGGATAAAAAAGGCGATGAAATGAGTAGTCCATAATTCGCCGAATAGTTCCACGAAGCAGTACTATACCGCCCAATGGTCCAGAACGTGATGGTGCTGAAGGCAAGCACGAAATGGCGATGAGACAGACGATGAGCGAGTCACCGAAGTCATTCGGTGATATCGACTAACTTGGCCGAAAGGTCCGCCAACACTATTTTATGAAGTCTATACATACTAAACTTATTATTAATTTTAGGGAGTCAATTTTATTTTAATTTCCACAATAGAATAATACTATTTGGATATTTTTTTGTCAAGTTTGGAGAGGGTTTTGTGGGAGACTTGAAGAGAGAAGGATTTCATCTTCCCCAAGTTGGAAGTGGGTCTTATCCATTCTTCTTCCTTTGCTTAAATCAAGGTTTAATTTCATATACCCATTTGATTTTACTATCATTTTAGGTGTATTTTGTTATATCTTGATGTGTGGCTAAAAACCTCATTCTTGGGGTGTGATTTAGCAAATATGTGTTGATATTATTGTTGGGTTTTGCTTGCTGATAGGTTAGATGTAGTTTAATGGTGATTTCACCTAGTGGTTGTGGTTTAATCTAAAGGGTTTGTAGTTGCAAATACAAAGCAAACCATCTGTTTTCGGCTTGCCTGAGAGAGAGGTCGTGAAACCAAGACCACTAGACTGATGGCCTAAGGAGTGGGTCGACATGAGGTTCAGCCCGAGAGGGTGAGCTCTAGTTCCATATCCTAACACTCAGCTAGAGAGAGTGAGTGGGGTAAGGCGTAGGATGGTCTTGATGCGGCAAATGGGTGTCCTAGAGGAATGCATTTGAAACCGGATAAGTTGCCCGAGAGGGAACTTATTTCCATTTAAAACCTAGCCTAGTCACTATTATTTTGCAAATTTCCTTTCAAAAATCATGTACCCAACTACTTATCTCAACTTGTATTGCGGTCACACCCCAAGAACATTTCCCCATACTTGATTTTCTTGTTAATTTTCGCTATTATTACTAATTGTGACAAATCCCCCAATTTGATATTGACACTTTCGTGTCACCCACTTTAATTTACCATGTTTTTGTTTGTTAATTTTTTAGCTACGACTAGTTAGAGCTAAATTTTATTTTTCTATCAATTCTCAAAACAACCCCCTTTGGACAGGACCCCAACCTTTAGTTGGGTTACTATAAAATCGACGATCGTAGACACTCATACCGTAGGATAGTGTCGTTGGTCACGATAAGGTCGACATGAGGTTCAGCCCGAGAGGGTGAGCTCTAGTTCCATATCCTAACACTCAGCTAGAGAGAGTGAGTGGGGTAAGGCGTAGGATGGTCTTGATGCGGCAAATGGGTGTCCTAGAGGAATGCATTTGAAACCGGATAAGTTGCCCGAGAGGGAACTTATTTCCATTTAAAACCTAGCCTAGTCACTATTATTTTGCAAATTTCCTTTCAAAAATCATGTACCCAACTACTTATCTCAACTTGTATTGCGGTCACACCCCAAGAACATTTCCCCATACTTGATTTTCTTGTTAATTTTCGCTATTATTACTAATTGTGACAAATCCCCCAATTTGATATTGACACTTTCGTGTCACCCACTTTAATTTACCATGTTTTTGTTTGTTAATGTCTTTAGCTACGACTAGTTATAGCTTAATTTTATTTGTCTATCAATTCTCAAAACCACTCCCTTGGGACACCACCCCAACCTTTAGTTGGGTTACTATACTATGGATGATCGTAGACACTCATACCGTAGGTTAGTGTTGTTGGTCACGATAGCCATTAGTGAGTTCTCTAAATCTTAATGTCTAATGTATGAATGTCCTCTTATAATAAAGTTAATGAGAATGATGATCTAATGTCTGATGAATGAAGGTGGTCTAAATGAAACTAATGAAGAGTGTTGACTTATATGCTTAAATGTAATGATGCATGCTATACTTGGATTGTATTATGAGTTACTTCCTTGTCATGATGTATTGAGTATGAATGTGCATTGTCTATGGTGGCTTCAAAGGAGTACTTAGTGTGTGTAGTAGTATGGGATGCTACTCATACATTGCACAAGAATGACTTAGGGTTGCCTTAGATGATGGTCCTTATGTGATGATATGACTTAGGTAATGTTTATGTCTCTTATGTATGAGCATTGTATGAAGATGGAAAGGTTGAATGGTAAGTTTACTTTTGGTGACTCTAATGTGGTACCTTGGTGTGGATGGTGGTATGGGACGCTATCCATACATTGCTCAAGGTATAGCATGAGGATTACTTGGAGTGAAGGTTTAATGTGAAGGTAATGGTATATATGATGATTATGTCTTGAATGTGAGAAGTGACTTGTATGTTGGTTATGTTTGAATATTATGCCTCTTATGCTTATGTTCATGAAGTTTTATCAAAATGGCATACAAGCATGACCTCCAAATAAAATGTCCGTTTTATGCATGCTTTTTGCATGGCTTCCATACTTAGTACTTAATTGTGCTAACCCATATTTCTCCATTTTAACCAAAATGTAGGGTTTGGAGATATTGGTGTTCTATGCTTGAAGAATTGGTTTCTAAGGAGCTTGGAGATGAAGACTTGGTGAGTCCTCATAGTTTCGAGGACAAAATCCACTATGTTCCCTTTATGTCTTTTAGTTTATGTTAAAGCTTTTGTATGGGCTATGTCCCAATGTTGTATTCAAAGTATTAGATGGTTTGAGACAAAGTCTAGAAAGTGTTCCGCTTGTTTTTTTAATGAAAAATGTCTTCGATTGTTAAGTAAAGTTTTAATTCCTCTTTATGTTCCTATGTTCTTATCTTCAAGAATGCTATGAGGCTTGTATGAGACCGCTCCAGAGTCGAGTACGCCGTGTCGTATCCGTGGTCTAGACTCGAGTCATGACAGTCATCTTCATTCACCCTCAATTGGTGATAACCCGACAGGAGGTCGATCTTAGGGAAGTAGATTGCTCCTTGAAGTTGGTTAAACAAATCATCTATCCTTCGGAGAGGATACTTATTCTTCATGGTAACCTTGTTCAATTTTCGATAGTCAATACATATACAAAGCGAAAGTTCTTTCTTTCTAACAAGCAGAACTAGAGCACCCGATAGAGAGATACTTGGTCAGATGAAACCCTTATTGAACAAAACTTTCAATTGCTCATTTAATTCTTTTAGTTATGTCGGAGCCATACGATAAAGAGGGATAAAAATAGGTTGTTTATCTCAGAAAAGGTCTATAACAAAGTCTATTTCCCTTTCGGGAGGAATACCGGGTAAATCATCAGGAAACACTTCCGAAAACTCATTTACAACGGGAATCGGCTTAAGAGTAGGGGTCTTAGAATTTATATCCCTCACCCTAACTAGATGGTAATGCAACCCTTCGAAATCAACTTTCTAGCTTTAAGACAAGAGATAAAGTGACCCTTAGGCATAGAATTTACCCCTTTCCACTCTTAAGATTTGAAAACTGAAACTTGACTACACAGGTTCTACAACAATAGAAGCATAACATGAGAACAACCAATCCATACCAAGGATAACATCAAAATCTAGCATATCAAGCTCTATAAGGCAAACATGAGTGACTCTATGAGACAAGGAGATGAGACACTTTCTATCGACCCTCTTAGCCACAACAGAATCACCAACAGGAGTAGATACAAAAAAAAGATCTAACAACACATCCGAAAGAATATCAAACCTCATAGCCACATATGGCGTCACAAAAGAAAAGGTAGAACCGGGGTCACGTAAGGCATAAACATCAAGTTGGAAAGGTTTCAACATACTGGTAACCACATCAGGAGAACCTGTTGTTCACCACGAGTCTAAAGTGCATAAAATATATTTTGCTTTTGACTTCCACTAGGACTGGGTGAAGGATTAGGTTGAGCCCATCGACGATTATCTCTTTCATTCTTAGCAATTGAGGGGAAATATCTTATCTTGTTGTTTATCCTACTATAACCAAAGTAAGCATTGGAACTTGTTAGACATCTACCATCGTGCTTCTTTCCACACTTAGAACAAGTAGGCAATAAAGATCCACTACCATATCTTCCTTGAGGCTTAGGGTTAGACACCCTATCTATGTTGAACTTAGTAGGAGCATTGCATGAACCTTGGCCTGAAAATCTTTGTCGGAACTTCAAACGACCATGTCCATCGGACCTTGAATATGAGAAGTTACCATCACCGGTCTCAGTGCTCTTAGTCTCCATAGACCTTTCCTTAAATTTCTCCTATTCAATTTGTTGAGCATGGACAATGAGACAATAAATGTCCATATCACTAATAATCATAGCGGTACCACACTCATTAACTTCCATCTCGGACATACCAAAACAAACTTAATCATTCTTGCCCTAGGTTCGACAATCATAGTAGGGGCATATCGAGACAATTATGTGAAATTCAAAGCATATTACTTCACAGTCATATTTCCTTGACGAAGGTTTAAAATTCAAGAACTTTTGCCTCCTTCATCTCAAGGGGAAAGAACCTATAAAGGAAAGCATCTTTGAACTTTTCCCAAGAAAGAGGACCCACATCAACTCCTCTCCCTTCCTTCCATGGCTGCACCATATTTGAGCAACACTCTTAAGTTGGTAAGCATCCAATTCCACTTTTTCTACCGACGTCACTCCCACAATCATCAACACCTTGTAAACCTCATCAATGAACTCTTGAGGGTCTTCCTCAACCTTAGAACCGTGAAACTTCAGAGGATTCATTCTAGTGAAGTCTCTCACACTAGTTGTCGCCATACCCACATTTAGGTTTACGGGAGCCACAACCTCCCTATATGCTTGGGTCGTCATGACTTGAGCCATCACTTGAAAAACAGCACTAAACTCCGCATTAGTGACTTGCTCGGCCAAAAGATCAACGAGATTTTGAGGAGCTTTAGGAGGAGCCGCTTGATTCACATTCTCTCCCGCATTACTTCTAGCATATGCCCTTCGAGTGGCTATATCTTGTAGAGCATCATATAAGGATTATGAGAGAGACATTATAGAGTCAAACTCTATCGCACCACTTTAGAGTAATGAAATAAGTGGTGTTTCCTTAATATCTTATAACCTCTCATTTATAAATGTGGAATGCTTCACACTCATGAACAAGACTCTACTTGATGTGGCTGATGAGACTTCGTTCGACCTTTCTAAACCCTGTGCTTTGATACCATGTTTTTCACAACCTAATGTGGCCCCTATGCATAACATAGCGTATAAGACCCCAAAGTCCCAATACAAGCCAACTACTATTCATCATACTAGATAATAGAATATAAGAGATTTAAACAACAGTTTCAATCATAAAAAAAATTATAGAGAAAAGCAAAAGTCTAAATATCGTCTAAAAGCCATCTAGCACATAAGATTGAGCGTAGCCCGTACATCAAGTTTGAAAACCAAAAGTAATTACAAAAAGGAAATCAAGTTTGGTCCTAAGGTGATAATGAGTCCCTAATCTTAAATCTTCTATATGAGATCTGTAGACAGGAAAGTATGAATCTATAAGGCAAGACCCCACATTTGGGGAAATATAGGTAAGAGTATGTGTTAGTAAAAATATGTACCAAGTATGATAGCCATGCATAAAACATTTGATAACATACTTAAAAAGGGATATATTTCATGGTATGCAATGACCAAGCTAAACCATGATATAAAAAGAGTTAGACGACATAAGTCATAAAACATGGTAAATGCAAATAGAGATCATCTTAAAACACATGTGAGATACTTCTTGAAGTAACCTTACTTCATTATTGTGGGATAATTACCTTTAACCGACGTATAAGACCATGTGAGTTGTCAACATAGATTTTAGGGTCTCCTACAATGAAAAAAGAGTGTCCTACTAGCTAAGATAAGACCATAAATTTCTAGCTTACGTGCATCCACTACCTAATGTCTATCTAGACAATCCTATTTTGGAACATAGTTCACGGGACATACATAATTGCAAGTGTTCACTCGTTGGTAAGCACAACTGATGAGTCCAAAAATTGCACTCATTTAAGGCTATATTTTAATAGAAATTGTGTCCTCAAATGCTTATTTTATCTCAATATCTGATGAACACCCTTAAGTTTCAGGTATTTGCAGATTCAAGGAGAGCATGGACACTACTTCGCAAAAAGGAACGAAAAGGCTGAAAAGAACGAAGAAAATGAAGGCCTGAGGATCGTCGAGTCCACTTGGAAAGTCACCGAAGGGTCTCACTTCACCTTTTTTTCCAGTGTGCTGAGCACTGAAGAAAAGGATCAAGTCGGCGGAAAAGAGAAGCAGTCGGCGCATCACCGAGATATTCCGCGAGGCAGTACTATGTCGCCCAATGACCTAGAGCACGACGATCCTGAAGGATGGTGCAAGATGGCGATGAACTACATCAAGGGGTGAATCGTCGAATTGATCGACGATTTCGACTAATGTCACCGAATGGTCCGCTGCAAAAAAGATTTCTTTGAAACTATAAAAACTCGTAGAGATTTTAGCTTATAATGAGAATTTTAGTATCATCATATTTTTAGTGTGAAAGAATTAATATAATTTTAGTACTTTTTATTTTTGCTCTGAGTTTGATAGGGTTTTGAAACTTGAAGAAGAAGAGGGTTTCATCTCGAAGGATTTGGACTTGGGTCTCTTGGATTCCTCATTAATGGCCTGTAAGAAGACTTAAATCATCATACCCATTTGAATGCAAGCTTATTTAGGTATAAATTTCTATCCCTTCATGTGTGGCTAAAAAACCCAATTCTTGGGGTTTTATTTAGCGAATATGGGTTAAAATTTTTGTTGGGTCTTGCTTGCTGATAGATTAGATGTAGTTTAATGGTGATTTCATCTAGTGGTTGTGGTTTTGGTTGAATTTAAAATTTTGTAGTTGCAAATACAAGTTTATTTATATGTTTTCGGTTTGCTAGAGAGAGGTCGCAAAACAAAGACTACTAGATTGATGGCATAAGGAGTGAGTCGACATGAGTTTAGCTCGAGAGAGTGAACCCTAGTCCCATATACTAACACTCACCTGAAGAGAGTGAGTGGAGTAAGGCGTAGGCTGGTCTTCATGCGGCAAGTGGGTGTCCGAGAGGAACCCATTTGAAATGGGGTAAGTTGCTCGAGATAAAATTTATTCCCACGTATATCTTAGCCTAGTCACTATTACTCTACAAATTTTCTATCAAAAGCATGTTCCCAATAATTTAAATTAACCCGTATTCCGGTCACATCCCAAGAATCCCCTCTCATTCATAGATTTCTTTGATATTTCTACTATTTTAACTTACTAGTGGCAAAAACCCCATTGTTAATGGACACTCTTGTCTCCCCCTCTTTAATTTTCATTGTTTTTAATCGTTAATGTCTTTAGCTACGACTAGTTAGAACTGAATTTTATTTTTCTACTAATTCTCGAAACCATTCCCTTGGGACTCGACCCCAAACATTGGTTGGGTTATTATACTATTACACGATCGTAGACACTTGCATCGGAAGTTGTGCCATTGATTACGCAAACATCAAATGGCGCCCCTGTCGGGGAGTGGTGTTACGTGAATGTTTTTTTTTAAAGTGGAATTCTGCTTTCAATAGTCGTAATTTACTAACCTTATTTCTAGTGTTGTTTTCCTTTGAATTTGTTGATATAGGTAGGTACCCTAAGCATGGCTGGGGTAAATGGTGACAACTCGGCTGAGACCAGCCAAGAAGTTGAGAGGAACTTCGAGTTAACCGCACTGGTAACTCAGCTGAACGAGTTGTCCACCAAAATAACAGAGGTGGAAAACCAGTGCAAGCGTCAAGGGAGGTACATACCTCCTCGCGAGAGGAAGCAGTCTAGAGAAAAGGAGAAAAATTGTGTCGGGGACACACTTCAAATCATTCTCCAAAAGATCATCGAACAAGATCGAATGTTGGAAGAGATGACAGAGAGTATTGAAGTGTTGAATCAAATGGTTGGCTCTCACTCTAGATTGATCCAGCTGATCAGGACACCCCTGAATTATGCGCTGCCTCATGTTCACTCAAACGAACTATTTGGGTTACCTAGTAACACTAGGGCCAACCCAACCAATGGGGAGTGAGTAAACACTCGCGTCGTGCCACAACGTTAAATAAGATGCTTCTTGGCACGCAACCCAAGTTTCTAAATTCTTTAATTTGCGTTTAGAAATAATGGTGTGTTGATTGTGCATGTTCAAATGCGGGAAGTGTTCAGAAAATGCAGATTGGTGAGAAAATTGCCAGTCGGCGTATCGCCAAAGAGGACGGTGAGCTTGAATCGACCCACCGTTTGGCTCAATTTAAAATTGAGTCAAAACATGTAAAACTCGGTGGACTTACGAAGCAGTTCGGCGCGTCGCCAACCAGGTCGGTGACTTCAATGCAGATCGCCGTCTTGACCCCCAAAAAACTGAAAGAACTTTAGCAATCAGTGGGCAAGTGATCACTCGGCGATTCACCGAGTGATTCGGCGAGTACGACTAACATCGCCGAACAGGCACAAACTAGATGGTTTATATTGGCCAAAAGACTTCAAATTTGAAATTCTTCACTTTCCCTCGCTTTTAAACCTTCAAAATTCACACTAATGTAGTATTTTCCTTATTTTAGCCCTTTACTAGCATTTTAGTTTGCTGATATGTGCTCAGAGTTCGAATACTTTGCCGCCTAGCTTTTCAATCACAATTTTATCGGCATCAATGGTTGGTTCGTGAACCCCGAGTTTATCGTTGAAAAATTTGAACTCTTTTGCAGTAATACTAGCGTATTGATCTATGTTGGGCCTCTCTGATAGGATTAGAGTCCTTATTTGCCTAGTTTAATTTGGAAGAAATTTTGCCCATATGGTTTGACTGTCAAATGCCCGTAACCTTTGTGCTTTTTAATGAGTTGGTCATTATTGTGTATTTTCTAGATTGATTAGGTGAGGTCTGAGTATACCACGTTTGTGCTAAAATATCGAAAATTTGCTCAATGATAGAGCAGGTGATGCTGCTCATAAGAGCAAATATCGTAAAATGGCCAAATGCGGCAAATCCGGGAGAAATCTGAGTATCCCGGGGTAAAGGGTAGTATGGATTTTGTTTAAATTTCATGAGTGCATGCTTTGATAAGATTTTCGTGGGTTGCGGGATTGAATTTGAGAAGATGGGTCAAAAATAGTCACGTGGGTCGATTGGCGAGCTAATTCGAGCTCGTCGAATGACTCGGCGGTTCACCTAATGTCCCCATCTATCCGATGATCTGGTGCCTTGATATTTGATTCTGTATTTTTCTGCGAGAAATCTGAGGGGCCGAAAGCAATAGGCGACTCACTGAAAGTACTCTTATCGCCCTTTATCTGCATCCATGGAACCCTTGTGCACTGTAACCTTTGGCAAACAAAGCTTGAACCCCAAAAGTATTTGGCGATTCGCGGAAAGACCCTCTCTATCGCCAATTTTTCTTAATTGTTGAGCCAATCCCTTCGGTGAGTTCGATTCAGCTCGCCACAGAGTCTGTCTGAAATAAAATTCCCTATGATTGTGTTGAGTTTCACCTAAATGTCTCGATTTTTTGTAGGTATGGTACGCACAAACTTAAACGATCCACCCCAGAATAAAGCTAAGGGCATTATGATAAATGAATGAGGATCAAATCCACCACAGAAACAAAAGAAAAATCTCCCATCAAGAGACAAAGGCAAGAGGAAAAAACATATAGAAAAGAAAGGAATAGCTATTGAGACCCAAGTTGAGTGGTCTGATCCTGAAGATGATCAACCCTTAATTCACCGACAGAATAGGCTCCGAGATAGACCTCAACCCACACCCACCAGAATTTCCTCAGATGTATATCTTCCAGAATAAGATACAGTGCCAACTTCTGCACCACCTCTACTGGCCCCTGCACTCCCCGTAGCTCCACGTCCACCCAGATTGCTGAATAGATTAAAAGGTGATGGTTTACGAACCATTCTAGAAGAAAAGTTGCTATATGTGGAGGGTTTGGAAGGTAAGCATGCTGAGGTGCTTGACACACTCAGGTATCATGAGTTGAAACAGTTCACTAGGCCACGGGGCCCTTACATTCCTTCATGTGTCCGGGAATTCTACTTAGACTATGAAGGGTTGGTCCCAAAGAATAAGAAGAGGCTAGTGAGTTCTAACCAGTGAACTCAGTTATGGTTAGAAGCAAGGAGGTGGAGTGTCATAGCGATCATATAAATATTGTATTGGGTCGACCGCTGCACTCGGTACTGCCATACCAAGATTGGCCTATTGTTCCATACCTGGATGATTTGAAGGGTTGGTTAGCTCCGATGATCTCTAATACCACCCCGAGGAGGATGGAGGCAGGAGCTCCGATTGAGAAGAGGAACATGAACATTGCCTCCCGGTACTGGTTTGGCTTCATCAGCAGCACTATCATGGAATCCCAAAACGGGTCCATTTTGCGTCATCCTAAGGTGACTTGCCTTGGTTCTATCATGGCTAGGAGGCGGATCGATTTGGGACTGCTGGTTTCACATGAGATGGCTATGAGAGCCAAACAGACGCAGACGCCTCTGCCTTTTCCTGTTCTGATCACTGAGTTATGCCGGCATACCGGAGTACCTCGGGATGCTGCTAGCCATATAGAGGTCACTCCATCTTCCTCCACCGATATCCGACATATAGAGGCCAAGTTCACACGAGAGGAGGTTCAAAGGAGGAGAGCGGCTTCATCAGATAGTTCTCCAAAGGTCGATGTTGACTCATTACAAGCAGAGGCACCTTGATCTACTTCGGTTTCGGAACCTTCAGGCATACCCACTCCTTCTTCTCCGTCACAAACTCCAGGTACCTCTTCCTCTACCCAGCCTACCAGGATCACTCATGCCATGATCCTGAAGATGGGGCAGCTGGCCTATTATGCGGATGTGAGGGCAACGCGATTGGAGAGATCCATCCCAGGGTTGATTGACAGTACCATCTTGACTGCACTGACCCTCCTTAGGACCACTGTTGATGATCTGCCTGCCAGAGTCACTCCTTGTGAGAGCAGACATGGGAAGAAACCCGAGGTTTCAACATTAAAAGCCAAAATAGCAGAGTTGAAGAAAGACGTAGCCTATTTGAAGGCTACCGAGTTCACTACACTGATGGAGGGAGCAGATGACAAGGATGCTCCTGAGACCTCGGGGATTCCTCCGGCTACTACCGGAGATGTGCATAGGGATGATGCAGGGAATGCAGAGTCGGAGACAGAGACCGATGAGGAGCAGATGGTAGTGCGCGATAAGGTAGTGAGCGAGAGCCAAGAGGACATCATATTGAGAGACTTGCCTAATCTTATGGAGATGGTTGTGCAGTCGGCAACTCAGATAGTGTCGGCTGAGATGTCCACATCAGCTCCTAGTGGATCTGGCGTTGTTAGTACGTCTAAGGTTACTTCGGGTAATGAGACACGTGACTAGATAGATGCACCGGACACTGATTCCCATATTTAGACCCTGACAAATAGAGATACTGCATAGACAAGACTTCTTTTTACTTCTCTGTCTGTCTTATTCATTTTTACTTTAAGAGACTTTTAATTGCATATGTGGACAAATTAATTTTATTTGTGGTGGGGTGAGTCCCACACTTTTTGTGTTGATAGTCATGTTTTGTGTATATACTTGGGTTGTTCTGCTTTAAAATTGTGTTTTATCTACTTTCTGTGGATGTTTAAGCTTATGGCTCCTTTTATTTTAAATTGCAAAATGATTTTGACCTTTTCGAAAAATTTTATATTTTGCGCACATTTTTGCCACCTCTTGTGCGTTGAATGTGGTTGTTCCTTTTCAAAATTTAAGTCTCAATTATGATCAATACCGATGACTTGAATAGTGCTCTCATTCGAATGAACATGAATGCGCAACTACGATGGGGCCAAATGAAGTTGCATAGACAATATGTGAACTCTTTGCATCTCGTTGTGATTAGCAATTTATCGAATCGAGTCTCTTGTGATGACCGTTGCCCACTAGCAAAAGTGTGGAGTCTTGTTTGACTTTAGTGTCAATGCCTTGTGTGATGAGCGTACTTTGATTTATGTATGATAGATCCTAGAATTTTCCCCGTTGGTTCGGTCAACTAAGTGATGCTATCTATTAATATGATCTTAGGCAACTTCTAAGAGTGTGAGCCAATTTGATATATATCTCTTTTGTGACCTACCCTGTGAGCGAGTGATTCTCTTTTGAACACCCCTTGAGCTTTACCCTTCTTTGGAAGAAACTTGATGAAACCATAACTTTTCTTTATCCACTACCTATAATCCTCTTGAATTGCGGTTAGTTGAATAGCCAGCTTAGGCCAAAAAGCCTAAAGTTGGGGGTGTGGTGAAAAGAAAAGGAGAAGTCAAGAAGTGCAAGGAAATTTTCCTCTCACCCATGGATTTAAGAAAAATGGAAACCCCTCCATATTAAAAAAGAGAGAAAAGAGAAAGAAAAGAAAAGAATGAAAAAGAAAGTTGTGAAATGAAGGTACAAAAGAAATGGGGTTCTCAAATAATCCATGGAAAGTGAATAATAGGATGACTTATGAGCATTAAATAGAATGATGAACGAAAAAGAAAGAAAGTATTGTGAGCACTACATTTCATGAGGATGAAAGTCACTGAGCCTAAATGACCATACCTTTGCACTCAGCCCTATTACAAGCCTTAAAAAGACCTTTTTGATCTTCAGCGAGCTGAAACAAATGTTGATCGGAAAATAATAGCAAATCTATAGGTGTAAGCCTTCCTTGTGAGAGTGAGCGTTGCATCTGATTCCGAAGCTTTTAACTATGAATCATTGTGTGAATATGGTATCATCCTTTCTGTGAGGGTGTTCGAACACTATAGTTGAGCTTGAACTTGCGTTTGAAGCAAGTATTGTAAGCATGCGATTCTTTGATATTGGTGAATCACAACTTGAATCTTTAAGTGCACATTTGATCGTTTCATAAGTAAATTGACTCTTGTTGTGTGTATTCATGATTGAGTCTTGTGTAGCACTGTTTGAGACACCTTTTTTGAACGACTGAACTTGAGCAAAAGTTTAAGTTAGGGGTGTTGATAAGTCCACAAATTGGAATCATTTAGGACGGTATTTTAATAGAAATTGTGTTCTCAAATTATTATTTTATCTCAATATCTGATGAAACCCTTAAGTTTCAGGTATTTGAAGATTGAAAGAGAGCATGGACACTACTTCGTAAAACGGAACGAAAACGCTGAAAAGAACGAAGAAAATGAAGGCTTGAGGATCACCGAGTCCACTTGGCGATTCGTCGAAGGGTTTCACTTCGCCTTTTGTTCTAGTGTGCTGAGCCCTGAAGGAAAGGATCAAGTCGGTAGAAAAGGGGAGTAGTCGGCACATCACCGAGATTTTCCGCGAGGCAGTACTATGTTGCCCAAAGACCTATAGCACGACGATGCTGAAGGATGGAGCAAGATGGCGATGAACTACATCAAGGGGTGAATCGTCGAGTAGATCGGCGATTCCGACTAATGTCGCCGAATGGTCCGCTGCAACAAAGATTTCTTTAAAACTATAAATACTCGTAGAGAGTTTTAGCTTATAATGAGATTTTTAGTATCATCATATTTTTAGTGTGAAAGAATTAATATAATTTTAGTACTTTTTAGTTTTGCTCTGAGTTTGATAGGGTTTTGAAACTTGAAGAAGAAAAGGGTTTCATCTCCAAGGATTTGGACTTGGGTCTCCTGGATTATTCATTCTTGGCCTGTAACAAGACTTAAATCTTCATACCCATTTGAATGCAAGCTCATTTAGGTATAAATTTGTATCTGTTCATGTGTGGCTAAAACCCCCAATTCTTTGTATGTGATTTAGCGAATATGGGTTAAGATTGTTGTTGGGTCTTACTTGCTGCCAGATTAGAAGTAGTTCAATGGTGATTTATCTAGTAATTGTGGTTGAATTTAACAAATTTTGTAGTTACAAATACAAATTTATTTATATGTTTTCGGCTTGCTCGAGAGAGAGGTCGCGAAACCAAGACTATTAGATTGATGGCCTAAGGAGTGTGTCAACATGAGGTTCAGCTCGAGAGAGTGAACCCTAGTTCGATATCCTAACACTCAGCTCGAGAGAGTGAGTGGAGTAAGGTGTAGGGTGGTCTTTATGCGGCAAGTGGGTCTGAGAGGAACCCATTTGAAATGGGGTAAGTTGCTCGAGAGTGAATTTATATCCACGTATAGCTTAGCCTAGTCACTATTACTCTACAAATTTTCTATCAAAAGAATGTACTCAATAATTTTGATTAACTCGTATTCCGGTCATATCCCAAGAATCCCCTCTCATTCATAGATTTCTTTGTTATTTCTACTGTTTTTACTTACTAGTGACAAAACCCCATTGTTAATTGACACTCTTATGTCCCCCCTTTAATTTGCAATGATTTTAATCATTAATGTCTTTAGCTACGATTAGTTAGAACTGAATATATTCTTTCTACTAATTCTTGAAACCACTCCCTTGGGACTCAACCCCAACCTTTGGTTGGGTTATTATACTATTGCACGATCGTAGACACTTGCATCGGAAGTTGTGTGGTTGAATATGCAAACATCAACAACTCCCACTAAATATCTATTATTCTTATTCATATTTTCTTTAAGGTACTTAGGTAATCACATCTTGTCCTTACATCTTGTGACATGGGTAATCTCCTCTTGTCTTTTATTAGAGGTAATTGGTTATCGTCGCTTTGCCTCATTCTTAGAGTAGATCCTTTACTGTGAATCATTTTAGTTGAGAAGACCTTTCAATCTTAGGATCCTTTCTGTGAGAAAACCTTTCACATTCATGCATGTGGTAGTTATGTGAGCAACCCTTTCACAACAATTAACCATAATAACAACGTATATGATTTTACTCTAAAAGTAACCTATATCATATCTCATCAATTTCATAAGAACATGAAAAATTCCATAATTCACCTTTCATAGTTCAAAACCCACTTTCAATTATCAATATCTATAAAAAAAAATGGGTTAGATATGGGATAATGAGGATTCATCTTAAAATCATGAAATTATATCAATTTATGCATAAAATTCATAAGTCAATTAAGTAAATCAACATTGAAAAGAACCAATGTTATAAAAGAAAGCCCTAACTCAATTGGAGAATTCTAACTTTTTAAATTGGAGAATTTGGGAAATCCATGGAGGAACCCCATGGATAAAAACTATCATACCTCAATGCCAAGAGCTTGCCTTCAATGGTGGAATTGGAGGCTCGACTTGAAACCCTAGCTTGACTCTTTTTTTATAAAGCTTCCTAGAGATAGAAATTTTTTGGGGTGTGGAACACTTGTTCTTTTTTTAGGAATTTGAGAGAATGATTATAATTGGAGAAATTTGGGGGTAAAAGTAATTATATAGGGGTTCAGGTGAAGGGTAAAATGACATAGTATTTTGCTAGAATAATTAGTTAAAGACCAAAAGTCCCTTAAGAAAATAACAGTCGAGCTCACCAACGAACACAATCTACGGTCCATCGATCAACTCCAGGACAATCCTAGTCGCGCGTCGATGAGTTTAAAGACCAATAATTTTGGACTTCGAATGATGAGACACACCCACGGGCTGTGGTCCCAACAATATGTCGTGGGTCTCAACTTTTGACCCTAGAATATCTCCAAGTATGGGACTCACCCACGAGACCTATCTATGCCTCATACATTCGATGACGAACCGTCCTGCTGAATCGTTTAAAAAGTACTAAAACTTGATTTTTTTGGAAAGCTAGACTTACCAACCACAGGCCTACCTATGGTCCTTGTGTCAGATGACAGATGGTGTCCGTCAGTTCTGGCACTAAATTTTCTAAAAGACTGATATTTGTATTTATCTCAAATTCGAGGTGCTACAATCACACTGTCAAGGTGAATGTGGTGGCGGATGATCTTAGACAATTGTGAATGAGTAGTGTTTCTCATATATAGAATAGTAAGAAGAAGCTTAAGAAGAAGTTGGTTCGAGATATTCATAGATTGGCCTGAATAAGTGTTTTGTTAGTTGACACTAGAAAAGATGGTGTTATGATCCACAATGGCTCAAAATCATCTTTTGTGTCGGAAGTGAAAGCTAAGAAAGGACTTGACCCGATGTTGATGTGATTGGAAGAAGCGGTGCTTAAAAAGTCCGTAGAGCATTTCTCCCAAGGGGGAGATGGTGTGGTTCGTTATCAAGGTTGTTTGTGTGTTCTCAATATAGATGACTTCAGAGAACAAATCTTATATCAAGTCCACAGTTCTCGATATTCCATTCACATAAGAGATATCAAGATTTACCGTGACTTACAGGAGGTCTTTTGGTGGAATGGGATGAAGAATAATATTGCCGAATTTGTGGTTAAGTGTCCTCATTGTTAATAAGTTAAAGTTGAGCATCATAAGCCAGGAGTTTGGTCTCAAGATATCGGTATTCCTACTTGGAAGTGGAAAGATGCAAATATGGACTTTGTTGTTGGTTTATCCCACAGCCGATGGCAACATGACTCGATATGGGTTATAGTAGATCGTATGACGAAATCGGCTCATTTCATTCCCGTCAAGGTTTCTTATTCGGCGGAGTACTATGCTAAGTTGTACTTGAGAGAAATGGTTAGGTTACATGGTGTACCCTTGTCCATTATCTTCGATCTTTGTATGTAGCTCACTACTCAGTTTTAGAAATCCTTCCAAAATAGTCTTGCTACTCGTATTACGCTTAGTACAGCCTTTCATTCACAAACCGGTAGGCAAGCGGAGCGTACTATCCAAACTTTGGAAGATATAATGAGAGCATGTGTAATTGACATTAAGGGTAAATAGGATGATCACTTACCTTTGATAAAATTTAAATATAATAATAGCTATCACTCAAGTTTTTTCATGGCTCAATTTGAGGCTCTATATGATAGGAGGTGTAGATCTCCTATATGTTTGTTTGAAGTGGGTGAAGTTGCGTTGATAGGTCTCGAGTTGGTACATGAGGCTATGGAGAAAGTTCAACTTATTAGAGAAAGGTTGAAAACATCTCAAAGTCGATAAAAGTCTTATGTCGATGTTAGAAGAAGAGATCTTGAGTTCGATGTAAATGATTGGGTCTACTGGAAAATTTCACCCATGAAGGGTGTACTAAGATTTTGAAAGAAAGGTAAGCTTAGTCCCCGTTATGTGGGCTCACATCATATTCTGAGGCGTGTAGGTAAAGTTGATTATGAACTTGAATTTCCTAAGGACATGGCATCAGTGCACCCAGTTTTCCATGTCTCCTTGTTGAAGAAATGTTTTGGTGATCCGAAATATATACTACCATTGGAGAGTCTTGGCATAAAGGATAGCCTATCTTATGAAAAAATTCTGGTTGAGAACTTAGAATGACATATTTGAAAGTTGAGAAATTAAGATATTACTTCGATCAAGGTTCTTTGGAGGAATCGGTTAGTTGAGGGTGCTACTTGGGAGGCCGAGGTAGAGGCCAATATGATATCATGTTATCCTTATCTCATTCCCTCCGTCCCTACTCTAGTTTGAGGTATCCAACTCCTCATGGTTTACTCTTTTGGTGTCATGTGTCTTAGATATTCCCATGATTTCTCATATATGCATGTTCATGAAAAACTTGAATTTTGAAGAAAATGAGTTAGGTTGATTGATTTCTTTATGTTTATGTGCATTTGAGTATGAATTGCATAAAAACCTTACCAAATGATGTTATGAACATGCTTTAGCTTGGAGTTAAAGTTTCCTCCTCGGATATGTGCATTTGTATGATAGCATTCAAGTTGGGTTGCTATGTCTAGTTCCACCCTTCCTTGTGATGTTTGGAAACTCATTTAAGGACGAATGTTCCCAAGGGGGAGATATTGTAATACCTCGGATTAGAGAAAGGCAAGAAAAGGGTCAATTGGGCATGTAAAGAAATAAAAGTGGACCATGAAACCCTTAACGGAGCCCTAGAAGGGCTATGTAGGGGACCATGGTCCATTATGGTGATTGTGGCAAGTTTCCAGAACCTGCCCCAAGCAGGTGTCACTAACACGGGTGCCTAGACGACCCGTGGTGATGTTGACGGACCGTCAAACGAGTCGTACAAGTCACCTATTTGGTAGGGTGTTATCCAAGGTCACTGTAAAGGACCATAAACATCTAAACGGTTTGTGAAGCTTCACACGGACCGTGAAGTTGTCCATGAAGGAGGCTTGTCAGACTTAGAGTTTAAGGTTTTTTTCAAACGATCAAATCTTTCAGAACAAAATGAATTAGGTGTCCCATGATCGATCAAAAGATCTCTGAATCGTCTTTCCAACGTCACTGATTTTGCCTAATTCCAAGCTCGGAGTAAAACATTATGCCCAAAGGAAACCCTATCGGGCAGAGCATCTTCACACCAACTTGACGGGCCGTAATTCTCTAGACGGCCCGTGAAGTTCTTCGAGACAGTCAATTCGGCAGTTTTAAGTCAGGGTCATTCCAATTTTTCCCAATTGTTTTAACCCAATACTTCATTATTTTACCATCTAACCTAAGACCTATATAATGATTTTAATCCCCAAAATCAAAGGAATTCAATTTATTCTTTTAAAATTCCCAAAAGTTGATCAAGTTCATCCTCCACAAATATTTCTCTCTCTAAGGAAGAAGAAGAAGTCAAGTTAGGGTTTCAAGATCCAGTCTGTAAATTCACCAAGTGCTTAAGGGCTTTGAAGTTCAAGGCAATATAGTGTTCACATATGGAGTTCTTTCCTCCAATAGTGTTTCAAAATTCTCCAATTTTCAAGTTAGAAATCTCAAATTGAAGTTAGGGTTTTCTTCCATAGCATGGGTTCCTTTCAATGTTGATTCAATTGTTTTTTTTATAAACTATTATTTATGAATTGAGATAATGCTATGTTTTTAAGTTGAATCCCCATCAACACATGATTAACCAATGTTTTTCTAGACTATGATGATCCAAATTTGGTCTTGAACTATGAAAGATTAATTTATGAAGATATGCATATTCTTTATGAAATTGATGAAAAGTCGTTTAACTGGCTTTGAGAGTAAAGCATAAATGATGTTGTTTTTGTTGTTTTGAAGGATTTCTCACATACTACTCAATATATTAGTGTGAAAGGGTTTTTTCACATTAGGATTCTTAGAGTTGAAAGGTATTCTCAAGTAATCATTGAATCAAGTTTTAGTATCTATTCTAATGAAACCTAGCTTTGATTGGCTACTTGATGTTCCTTCCATGAATGATAAGACAAGTTAAGCTTAATGACTATTCCGTGGGATTTATGCTTACCACCAAGAGGACATTGATATGGAATCTCTCGCATAGATAGAGGTTGGGTTTCTAGTAGAAATCTCCTTATCCCATACCTATGTGCCACCATAGGATGATTGTCTTGAACAGACGATAATTGTCTCAGATAGACATTAGCTACTGAATCCATGTAAGCTAGAAGTTAAGGCTATTACTTTGGCAAGTAAGGACACCCCTTTTTGGTGTGGGGCACACACCAGATTCCATGTTATTGCTCATATGGTCTCTATGTCTGTTAACGCTACTTCCTAGAATAATTATGAACTAAGATTACTTCTAGAAGTATCTCACATGTGTTCAAAGATGATTTTACTTGCATTGACCATGATCATGCATATGTTTTTAACCTTTTATCTTATGTTTTAAGTTGATTTTTACATATCACGAAAATTTTCTATTAGAATTACTTTAATAACTATATGCATTTATATCATAATAGGTACATTTTTGTACTAACTCATACTCTTGCTTGCATTCTTTCAAAGTTTAGGGTCTGACGCTTTGATTCCATTTTTGTGGCTGGTGATAACTCTAATAGTTTTGAGAAGTGGTGAGTCCTCGTGTTCTGAGGACCGGACCTTTTATTACTTATTGTCTTTACTTTTCATATATTGTATGTGATTATGGGTTACATCCCCATCACTATTGATGTAATAGATGGCTTTTGAGACTATGTACAGTTCCGCTTTGTTTTTTATAAATTCTTTATGATATAAACTATCTTTTAAAAGTTTTTAATTTATTATATTGGTTATTCATGATAAGTGGCTTGTGTAGGCTTCTTGGGTTCCTATACGCCATGTCATCTCTAGGGTGTACTTTGGGTCATGACATGCACCAATAGTCAAATTCAAGCAACATGTTCCCTTTTTAAAATTTGAGGTGTTACACATCCATTATCACAAAATCCACCATAATAGAAAGGCCTAACCCATCGGCGACCTCTTAAAAGTTGACACTAATTTTCACTTAGACACTCTAACTAGACTTTGTTCATTTTAGACACCTCATGTCATGCCTCATTGTGTCATTTTAACACTTTTTGCTGACATGACATAGTGAGTGTGATACAGTCCTTACCAGCGCGTGGAGAACTTATTTAACCTATTTTTTCTCTTCTTCTTCCCCATTTTAGCCACCATTTTATATAACTTAAACTACTTCCACAGAGAAATGGATCTAATGGTACTACAATACCAAGAGATTTCAATCTTAAACAATATTTCTTATTTTGTTGTCATTCTTCCTTCTCAAGATGTTTTGAAAATAATTGAAATACATTTTTTTTATCAAAAAACTTATAGGAATTTCTTTTAATAGGAAACTCTATGTTTAGATTCGAAGATATTATTTTTATTTGAAGTTCCAAGTACAATGAATTAGTTTTTGCAAAGAAATTATGCTTTCGTAAAATATTTTTTTCCAAATAATTAAATTACTATGAAAGTATTTTTGAGAAAGACAATCTAGATTGGGGAGATGTTGGGGTTCGGGGATGGGGGTGGTAGGTGATGGAGAAGATGATTTGAGTGTGGGAGGGGTAGGGGGTTGTAAAATTTGGAGAAGAGAATCTAGCGTGGGAGGGTTTGAGGATCGGGGGTGGGGGATGGTGGAGAAGAGGACTATGCAAGTGGTTAATTTTTATAAAAAATATTTGGATAAAAGTTGCAACTTGTCATTAAGTCATTTGCCTTTTTTCTACTCAAAATTCATTATTCAAAAATTATTTTCAATAAATATGCCACGTGTCCTTATTTAATTCGTCATTTTGACACATCATCGGCAAATGTGTTACACATACCTTGCACATTTGGCTGATTAAAAAATAAGTGTCAAAATGACACACCAAAACATGACATGAGGTGTCTAAAATGAACAAAGCCTAGTTGAGGTGTCTAAGTGAAAGTTACTGCCAACTTTAGGGTGGCACGATGGGTTAGGCCTACCAGAAATATGCTTGACAATCACCAACACATCATGAATGATTTCCACAATTTCTTTAATTCAAAGGTCACCCATTAGTAACTTCATTCAAGATGGCGAAAAGATTCCAATGTGGCACCTAATAACAATTGACAAGGGCATAATGTTAAGTCTTACTTCTTCATCAAACAGAGCACCTATTCACTCCGTTTTTCGAAGTTCTATGGGATTTCAAATTGGTGTCATTCATTATTCAATTTCATTCCCTCTTTTGTAAGAATGGTATAGCAATAGTTGGTAACCTCTATCACCATGTTGTGATGAGGACACAAGGGTTCACACAAAGTCTTCATGAATTGAGCATTAATTGTTGTGGAAGAACATTGATATTGACTGAGCTTAGCATCATTGATAACTTTTGATAATATGTGTTTCCCTTTAATCTTCTTGGTTGCTCTAATGAATAACGAATATACCTCATGCAAGGATTGCTTAGCCAAGACTCTTCCTTCCTCTTTTCTAAGATTACTTTTTCAGTTCTTCATTAATTTGCTTAGGTAAGATAGGCTCATCCATCATACTATCTTCATATAGTTCATTTGTAGGCCGAGAATGCATTTGAGATGAGAGTTGATTCATCCTTTTCTATGGGTTTTCAATTGAGAAAACATGTGATTCTACGGTTTGTGTAAGCAGTATAAGGAATTGCTTCAACTCCTCTACTCCTTCATTGATAAAATTTATCTTCTCCAAGACTTGCTCAAGTAATCTTTCCATGTTATCGTTTATTAATGACTCATACTCCTTTTCTTTATAAAACTTTCTTTTTCTCCTTCTACGGTTCCACCTCTCATCTCTCTAGGATTTGTATCTTATTCTTGGGGATTAAGAGATTGAACTCCCCTTATACCGCTTCATCACTTGACACAAATTCTTCGAAAATATAAACCTCGATTTTACTTGTTTCCAAGACTCGATATGCCTTCCCCATATTAATAGTTAGTAATTTTCTTTCCAATGCGCAAGATGCAAGCGCTTCTATGGTTTTTGTACCGACCCGAGAGAACACCCTAGTCGTTACCGGTGTATTTGACCTCTCGGAGGTCTTATACAAGCCCTTAGCACTCGTCATAGCATTTCTCATTGAAAAAGAGCGGAAAATTTAAAACGTTTACATAATATAACACAAGACATAAAAGTCACCTCATTAAACCTTCAATATAAAAATTGGAGTACTACGTCTTGAGGTAGCCATCTTAAAACAAGACTACAACACAAGAGGGACACAACCCTTACAATACAAAAGAAACTACTATCTAGTACATAGAACTTAAGGAAACTATTTAACATAAAGGACCTTGATTCTTTAAAGACACACCTGAACTTGGGAATAGTAAGCCAAGCTCATCACTTCTAGGAAAGACCCTTTAGCCGCCACCACCTACAGTTGGTGTAAAAAGATGAAGAAGAATTGTGTTAGTACAAGAATGCACTAAGTATGATAACCATGCAAAACATGCTATTAAAAGGATATTTAGTTGGAAACTATGCATCATGCCTTTTTAGAGAAACTTCAAGAACATTTAGTACATTAGGCACAATATAAACCACATACATCATCATACACATGGAGCCCATTCATAATAGCACATAGAGCCACTTATAACATCATAGAGGGACTCATTCCTTTACTACATCATTAGTCATAACCCATTAAGTCCATATCATAGGTAAACCACCCTCACAACCACTTAACAAGCTCACTTGTGCAATGTACACATGGAGTCCCATACCCCCACATATACGAAGAAAACCCATTAAGAAGTCATAAGTGTAATTCACATGCATAAACATACTTCATGTCTTGACATAAGAAAAGTCAACCTTTACATGGTTTCATATTAACATACATAGACCATAGTCTTCATTACATAAAGAGCCTAATCATAACCTCCCCTAGAGTTCACTTTTGCAATGCATAAGTAGGGTCCATAGTGCTACCTACAGTAAGTAACTCTTCAAGAAATCATGATAAGAGTTCATATTCTTATCATAGTTCAGTTCTTAACTTTCGGGAGACATTGCCATAATCGACATAGACCATGTGAGCTACATGGAATCCAGTGTTCTACTCCCACACCGAAAAGAGAGGGTACTACTTGCCAAAGTAGGACCTACATACATAATAGCTATCTAGTGGATCCACTAAGTTAATACCTACGGGGGCACGTAGTTATGGAACAAGGAGATTGCTACTAGAAAACCTTGACGTACTAAGCATGGAGGTTTCCATCTCATGAGACAACATCTATGTTGGGAACCCGGACTTACTAAACATGAAGGATCTCTTGTGGGAAGCCATCCATGCTAAACGTGAAGCCCCCACTCTAATTTTTCATGTTCACTCGATGCTAAGCTCCAACTCCCTTTAACATCTTTAAGCCTTTATTAACATTAGTTCATAAATAGGCTTTAGGGACTTAATCCCTCATATCATATAGCTCAAGGGTTTCTAAGATGAGAATGACCTTTCATCATAGAACTTACATTATGTGAGAAAGACCTTTCACATAGTCATACCATATTGATAACATAGTCTAGTTTAGAGTACAATTGAAGAAACCTTTCAAGAGACTCACTTTCACTAGATTATCATAACCTTAAACATTCATTCATGTGTGTGTGTACAGATGTGAGAAAGTCTGTCACATAAACACCTCTATACAACACATATTCATACCTTGTGAATCATACAATTTGCATGCATAATAAGATGTAAGGGTGCGCATAAGAGTTCGCCTTTCAATACACACCATAACACATCATATTCATAGGTATACATGTAGAGTATGTGTGTGTGCGCATATTGGTCCTCATAGTGACATAATAGCAACAACATTAATATGGAGTGTTCTTCCCTTAAAGGGATCACAACACATTCACAATGTCCCCAA
>NW_006238984.1:607654-608032 GCF_000226075.1 Solanum tuberosum | reverse complement strand
TATGCATCATAATCATCAATTCACTTCACATCTATTGCCTTCAAGGCCATGATCTCAACATGCATAGATAGACAAGAAGTGAACACCTCCACCATAAGTGGATCAAACCATACAACATCAATTTTCGTACTATAGACTAGAAGTTAGGTCAACTTACCAATTCTCCAAGCCATGATCACCATGGATCAATCCTCAACAATTCATAATCAATTGACATAGGTAGCAATAGGAATCAACTATGTAATTCAATAACAAAAACATAATTTAAGTACAATTCCATAAACAAAGGGATCAGGCCATAATTTTGCCCATAAGGCCATAATTATCAACTCATCAATATACCAACAATTCAACATGAATAAGTATAGATAATCATAG
>NW_006238984.1:606043-607649 GCF_000226075.1 Solanum tuberosum | reverse complement strand
ATCAATAAAATCTAATCTAAACATAATTTCATCAATAGAGATCATATTCACATAGACCCACATCATAGGCCAATTTTGAGAATTTGGGGATCATGGGTTCTTTAAGGATTCCTTTGAAAATTATCTTAAAAACCTTAATTCCACATTAGTTCATCAATAGAATGATTTAGCAAATCGTTTGACAAGGATCCCATATTTAGATTGAAAATTGGGAATTTTGGTCATTGAATCACTTTTGAAAATCTTTGATAGAAGTCGTTGAATGAGAGGTTATTCAAGGATCAAGAGTTACCACACCTTAATTATTGAAGAATCGTGAAATTGAAGAAGAAATCAGTTGAAAACCCATCTTCTAGCTTGAGCTTCATCAAGGCCATCAATGGAGTTTTTGAGAGAATCTATTTTGAGAGGGAAGGGTCAATTTGAAGAATTGGGTCTAATTTTAGGTTTTGGGGTTTTAACCAACTTAAAATACCTTAAATAAGGTAGAATAACCGTTTATAATAATTCGCCAATGTACCCAAAGTACCCCTCACTTAGTTGGACCTTTTAAACAAGTCAAACTTGAGTTTTATTTTCGCATATTTCGTCAGGAAACAAGTTCGCTACGCGGAGGTGTTCCCACAAGTTTTTCATAAATAAAATCCGAGATAGTAGAGTCTGTGACATGTCCGCGACGTGGACCAAACTTTTGGTCCTTGGAGGAGCTAGTCCGCTACGCGGATATGCTCCCTCCGAGCACAATCTCAAGCTGCCTTGGCAGCTTTCTTGGCCAAGCTTGGGGTCCTTCTCGGGGACCCTTAGGGTGGCCCCCAGGGAGTCGTATCCGAACGTTTTGACCCTAAAAACATTTATTAAGACACTAGGGTCACCTCCACTGATTTAAGACTCCAAACAACACATAAAAACATGAACAACATACTAGAACACACCAACGTGTAAAAGACTAGTTTCCGAACGTCTTGGTCGTCCCTTGACGTATGACTTCCAAACACTTTAAAACTGACTAAAAAGGCTATTCTTCATTATTTTAGCAAGTTATTAATGCATAAAACCCATCTGAGGCTCTACTTCATCCTACTTTATTTTGAGAGTCGTCACAATATCCCCCACTTAGGAACATTCGTCCTCGAATGACACTTAAAACACTTCTGAGGACTCAATTACCCAACTAGCAGCTCACAATACACAACATACAACATCAACATAAGAGCACACATCAAGGAGGAACATCAATTCCACATAAAAGGCTCAAAACAACTTTGTGCAATTCAAGAAAGTAGTAACACATTTACCAACTCCTTATGCATCAATTTTATTATTTCCCATTTCATTGGAGGAACTTCTTTCTCCAAATCATCACTATGCTTAAAACTCTTTACTTTTCACAAGTATAGGAGGAGTTACCTTCTCCATATTCAATGAGCATCAACATATATATAAGCAATCAACAAGACAACATCAAGCATGCTCATTACAACTCTCATGAAGTCAACATCACACAACATCTATGGGTGCAATTTCAACCATGAGAAACAAAGTTCGTGAAAACTCAAAATACAACTTAAGCATGAATTTTAACAAAAATATGCACATACAAGGAAAT
>NW_006238984.1:518198-605500 GCF_000226075.1 Solanum tuberosum | reverse complement strand
TAATAAGAATCCTTCAAAACATGCATAACATATTGTCTTCTAGGACATGCATAACATACGGATATCATGCAACTCATAATCATATGCAAGACTCCAAACATGAACAAGCTACTAGGAACTCTTTGGTCTCAAGCTTGAATAAGAATAGAAGGAAAATATAAGGTTATCAACAACCTTACTACTCACTCATCATCCCCCACTTAGGGTAAACCCATCTAAGAGCACATTAAAGTAACCAAGAGAACTATCACTTACCAATTAAGCACAATGTCCCCCTCTTGGGATGAAGTTATGCATACTCCTTTAATCATTACCTCCTTCATCTCTAAGGTAGGAACCATTCTCCACTAAATCTTCACTATACTCCCTTAGGTGAGGATTTCAAGAATCCAAACAAAATGAGTATCTATACCACTCTGCTTCATATCTATCACCCAAATTGGTTCTCAACATGGAGAACTCAAGGAAGATCAATGTAGAAATATTAAGGGCACTAAAAACCTTACCATCTAGACACATTATCCCCCACATGGGGTGAGCCTAATCAACTCTTTATCACATCTTACCGTTATCATCACCTTTGGTGTAGCTTTCCACTCAACCATGCCTAGGTAATATCTAAACACCCTCTTTGAATGACCATACTTAAGATCACCCTTACAAGACAACTATCCTCTTTAGAGTTGGTCAACATCTATTCTCTTGTCCTTCCCATGAACTAAGGGGTGTGTGCAACTCTCCAAGTTAACCTTAGAGCAAAACACTATCCCAACTCATGGAACAAAGCCCCTTTTTCCACTATATGGGTATGCCTACACAAGAACTCTGATTCACACAAGGACAACCATGAAGCATCACTCATAAGAAAAGAGCAGCTTTCAACTCACACTAGTTACCACATTCCTTCAAAACTCCTCAAATCTACACCATGACTTTCTACTATCATTACCCATCACCATAAAGCAACTCATCATCCTAAAAAAAGGATTTCATTCTTACCATATGACTCTTATCATACGAGAACTACACCACCATACAACATTTTCAATGTAATGCTCCCAACCTCATAGGTCACACATAGCCATGATTGGCATCACAATACAATTTACCAAATCTACCTTCATATATATACTCATATAGTCACCACATCATAATAAGCATTAAAACTCACATTTTCTTCCCTCGATCCTTGCAACATCACCCCTTCCAAGTAATCACATCTAGAAGACCACCGGACAAGGGAGAATACGAGAGAGAGAGATCGAATGGAGTTAAGCTCTACGGCATGACACAACAGTATTGAAGAAAGTGAAACTTCTATCGTCCTATAGCATCTCGCTCATAGATGTGTCGTGACACACACCGATGAACAAGACTCTACCAGACGTGGCTCATGAGACGTTGAATCCTAAGACCATTTTCATAACCTTATGCTCTGATACAATATTTGTAACAACCCGAGAGCACCCCCTAGTTGTTACCAGCGTATTCGACCTCCGGAGGTCTTATACATGACCTTAGCATTCGTCATAGCATTTATCATAGGAAAATAGCGCAAAATTTAAAACTTTTTCATAATATAACACAAGTCATAAAAGTCACCTCATTAAACTATTAATACAAAAATTCAAGTACTACGTCTCGAAGTAGCCATCTTAAAGCACGACTACAACACAAGAGGGACACAACCCTTACAATACAAAAGAAACTACAATCTAGTACATAGAACTTAAGGAAACTCTTTTAATATAAAAGGTCCTTGAATCTTTAAGGACACACCCGAACTTGGGAATAGTAAGCCAAGCTCATCACTTCTAGGAAAGACCCTTTAGCCACCACCACCTACAGTTGGTGTAAAAAGATGAAGAAGAATGGTGTTAGTACAAGAATGCACTAAGTATGATAACCATGCAAAACATGCTATTAAAAGGATATTTAGTTGGAAACTATGCATCATGCCTTTTTAGAGAAACTTCAAGAACATTTAGTACATTAGGCACAATATAAACCACATACATCATCATACACATGGAACCCATTCATAATAGCACATAGAGCCACTTATAACATTTTAGGCATATTCAATGCATACAATACCTTACCTTCATCTTTATCTTAACTTCTTTCCTCAAGCAACCCTTAAGGAATACTTGGTGCAATGTACTACCTTAAGGTTACCAAAGGTGAACTTACAAATAACCTTCATCAATCTAACCACATATATTCATAGAGTCATAACATCTTCATGTAACATTAGACATAAGACCAAAATACTTCATAACATCATAGAGGGACTCATTCCTTTACTACATCATTAGTCATAACCCATTAGGTCCATATCATAGGTAAACCACCCCTCACAACCACTTAACAAGCTCACTTGTGCAATGTACACATGGAGTCCCATACCCCCACATATACGAAGAAAACCCATTAAGAAGTCATAAGTGTAATTCACATGCATAAACGTACTTCATGTCTTGACATAAGTAAATTCAACTTTAACATGGTTTCATATTAACAAACGTAGACCATAGTCTTCATTACATAAAGAGCCTAATCATAACCTCCCCTAGAGTCCACTTTTGCAATGCATAAGTATGGTCCATACTCCTACCTACAGTAAGTAACTCTTCAAGAAATCATGATTAGAGTTCATATTCTTATGGTAGTTCATTTCTTAACTTTCGGGAGACATTGGCATAACCGACATAGACCATGTGAGCTACATGGAATCCGGTGTTCTACTCCCACACTGAAAAGAGAGGGTACTACTTGCCAAAGTAGGACCTACAGACATAATAGCTATCTAGTGGATCCACTAAGTTAATACCTAGTGGGGGCACGTAGATATGGAACAAGGAGATTGCTACTAGAAAACCTTGACTTACTAAGTGTGTAGGTTTGCATCTCATGAGACAACATCTATGTTGGGAACCCGGACTTACTAAATGTGAAGGTTCTCTTGTGGGAAGCCAGACTTGCTAAACGTGAAGCCCCCACTCTCATTTTTCATGTTCACTCGGTGCTAAGCTCCAACTCCTTTTTTAAACATCTTTAAGCCTTTATTTAACATTAGTTCATAAAATAGGCTTTAGGGACTCAATCCCTCATATCATACAGCTCAAAGGTTTCTAAGATAACAATGACCTTTCATCATAGAACCTACATTATGTGAGAATGACCTTTCACATAGTCATACCATATTCATAACATAGTCTAGTTTAGAGCACAATTGAGGAAACCTTTCAAGAGACTCACTTTCACTTAATTATCATAACCTTAATCATTCATTCATGTGTGTGTACATATGTGAGAAAGCCTTTCACATAAACACCTTTATACAACACATATTCATACCTTGCGATTCATACAATTTGCATGAATAATAAGATGTAAAAGTGCGTATAAGAGTTCGCCTTTCAATACACACCATAACACATCATATTCATAGCTATACATGTAGAGTGTGTGCGCGCATATTGGTCCTCATAGTGACATAATAGCAACAACATTGATATTGAGTGCACTTCCCTTCAAGCGATCACCACACATTATTCATAATGTCCCCAAATCATGAGCAATTCACATAGAAATCCCTTAGGGATTCTAGACCACACACCCACACTTCATCATAGGAGACAAGGACACATTCAACATTGAATAGGTACTCCTAACATGTATATGATCAAACATTCATATAGGGGTAATATAGGTAGGGGTCATTCCACAATAGTACCTAACATAATCAATCATGTAGACCACACCTTATCCCTAACATTATCATTCACATTATACTCTTCATCATCAACATACTTTAAACATGATGCTAGCATTGAGGATTTCATACATAACCTTCATAAAACAACTTCATAAACATATGAATCATAATCATCAATTCACTTCACATCTATTGCCTTCAAGGCCATGATCTCAACATGCATAGATAGACAAGAAGTGAACACCTCCACCATAAGTGGATCAAACCACACAACATCAATTCTCATACTATAGACTAGAAGTTAGGTCAACTTACCAATTCTCCAAGCCATGATCACCATGGATCAATCCTCAACAATTCATAACCAATTGACATAGATAGCAATATAATCAATTGACAGAGGTAGAAATAGGAATCAACAATGTAATTCAATAAAATCAACATAATCTAAGTACAATTCCATAAACAAAGGGATCAAGCCATAACTTTGCCCATAAGGCCATAATTATCAACTCAATCAATATACCAACAATTCAACATGAATAAGTATAGATAATGATAGGAATCATCAATACAATCTAATCTAAACATAATTTCATCAATAGAGATCATATTCACAAAGACTCACATCATAGGCCAATTTTGAGAATTTGGGGATCATGGGTTCTTTAAGAATTCCTTTGAAAATTATCTTAAAAACCTTAATTCCACATTAGTTCATCAATAGAATGATTTAGAAAATCGTTTGACCAGGAACCCATGTTTAGATTGAAAATTGGGAATTTTGGTCATTGAATCACTTTTGAAAATCTTTGATAGAACTCGTTAAATGAGGGGTTATTCAAGGATCAAGAGTTACCATACCTTAATTATTGAAGACCCATGAAATTGAAGAAGAAATCAGTTGAAAACCCATCTTTTAGCCTGAGCTTCATCAAGGCCTTCAATGGAGTTTTTGAAAGAATCTATTTTGAGAGGGAAGGGTCAATTTGAAGAATGGGGTCTAATTTTAGGTTTTGGGGTTCTAACCAACTTAAAATACCCTAAAATAGGTAGAATAACCATTTACAATAATTCCCCATAGTACCCCTCACTTTGTTGGACCTTTTAAATAATTCAAACTTGAGTTTTATTTTCGCAGATTTCGTCGGGAAACAAGTTCGCGATGCGGAGGTGTTCCCACAAATTTTTCATAAATAAAATCCGAGATAGTAGAGTCTGCGACATGTCCGCGACGTGGACAAAACTTTTGGCCCTTGGTGGAGATAGTCCGCGACGCGGACATGCTCCCTCCAAGCACAATCTCAAGCTGCCTTGGCATCTTGCTTGGCCAAAGATGGGGTCCTCCTCGGGACGCTTAGGGTGGCCCCCGTGGAGTCGTATCTGAACGTTTTGACCCTAAAAACATTTATTAAGACACTAGGGTCACCTCCACTTATTTTAGACTCCAAAGAACACCTAAAAACATGAACAACATACTAGAAAACCCATGAAGGTGATGCTCGTCCCATCAGATCCCTTTTCATGCCAATTACGGTTTGTTCAAACAACCCTTTGGAGTAAACACTTTTCTCTATCAAGCGAGTGATCAATAATTGATCCACCTTTCAAGCTGTTAGGAACTTCTTTGTTTCGACTACTCAAAGATTGAAAGAAATGTTGTAACAAAACAACCTTAGATAAATCATGCCATGGGCACCTAACCACCATTTGTTGAAGTGGTTCTTTTAGTTTTTGCTGAAAGTTTGTGATTTTATCTCTCAACTCCACTATAAGAGAAATGGGAAAATATCTCTTAAGAAAAGCAGACTTCAATTCTGCCTAAGTGGTGATTGACCCTCGGGGTAACTCTCCAAGCCATGTGGTAGCGTCTCTGGTTCATGAGAAAGGAAACAATCTCAATTAAACAATTTCTTGACTTATACTCCCCATTTTGAAAGGGAGACACACTTCCACAAAATTCCTCAAGTGTTGATTTTCATCTTCCACCTCTTTGGCTCCGAATTGCCCCTTCATTGGTAGCAAATGAAGCTTCTGACTTGTCACTTGAAATACATCATCTCCTACCTCCGTTGGTAGGCAAATTTCCTCGACAACACCTATCTCCATGGGTGCTTCATTTTCAATGAATTCATTTGTGAACCCCGCATCACCAACAATTTATTTGTCGCCGTCTTGATTCATCTTGCCCTATTTTTTGTCAAGCAACAACACAAATAAAAAGTAACAAGAAAAAAAAAGTACACTAGTTCAGATTTAAAGATCAACAAAAGACTAATGTTAACCAATTGACGGAAATGACACCATTTATGATAAATGCTCAACTATTTCTGATATTTTGGGGTGTAGAAGGTCATATGTAACACAATTACACAACTTATGAGGTCGGGGTCGAAACACAATAATCAGTAGATGTGACTCTTCTTCTAGTTATTTCTCTATTCTAAAAAATTAGCAAACACACACACACACACACACACATATATATATATATATATATAGAAATGGGAGCTTTTAGATAACAACTAAGAATTCATCAAAATTAAATAACAAAATAGGGAATTAACAAAAATAAGATCTAACAATATTGGAAAAGACTAGGGGTGTGTGCATTGTGATTGGGGTATAATTTTCTTCAGTTAAAATTACTAGTAACTTAAGAAGAGGGAGTTATAATTCCGAACACCCAAATAAGAGAGGTCTCTTACATTGTACCTCGCTGATGTGGCATAACATCTATTATCAAAAAAGAAAAAAAATAGTGGGCGGGGGTGGGGGGGGGGGTAGTTGAAAACAAGAACATGAATTTTTTTATTTTTTTTACTTAATGTCTAAAAGTTATTTTCCTTTTTTTTTTGGAATAATCCGAATTAACACCGACATGATATTTTAATTGGCTTCTTTGCCATGTCATTATCGTGAGAATTTTATAGAGTTTCTTGCCATGTTGTTTGAGAAGTGATCAATTGTCCAATAGATGCATATCTTAGTACTGTTGTTAATAAGTATTACTAAAATATTTAGAATAACAATTTTGGAGAGCTTTGCAAAATATACAAAGTGTAAATAATAATATTAGAATCACAAACTTTAAACTAGTAAACAAATACAATAGAAAAAAGATTTAAAAAAAAGTATCGAAAATATTTTTCTTATAAAAGAAAATTTGAGTCCACTGAATACAAAGTGATTTCTTAAAGAAATTATTCCCCTCAAGTACCGGAGGTTATTGGAATTATCCCGCAGGATAGAACAATCTTATGCATCGATGTATCGGTACCTAAAACTACAGTGTCAGTGAACCAATCAATGGTAGTAAAGAACACTAGAATTTATTTGTACATAACAAGAATTTCATAAATTCATAGTGAAAAATCAAAGAAAACTATTCTATTTATAGACAATGAAGGGTAGTATAAACATGTACTTATTATACATTATTAGAAAGTTCACAACCCTTTCGAGAAGTCAAAACCTTTCAAAAAAATGTCACAAACGTTCGAAAAAGTCACAATCCTTCAGAAAAGTCACAACTCTTCACAAAAGTCACACCTCTTAAGAAAAGTCACAATCCTTTGAAAAAGTCGCAACTCTTCAGAAAAGTCACAACTCTTCATTTTCCATTATACCTTTTAAATCCCAATAACTAAAAGTATTTAACTAAAAAAACCAGGCAAAGTATTTAGTGACAACAAAGTATTCTAAAGAAAGATCACAAGGATCTGAATTCAATTCTACCTCTTAAAAGTTGTGTATAACAGAAGACAAGTTTAATTATCTTAAAATTATTAAAAGTGACTAGAGTCTATATAAATAGTCTCTTTTAGTTTTCACTTTGCCTTTTCCGCCGGTTGTGTTATTCAAGTGCTATTTCGTTCTCACATTACCTTATCAATCTATTGCCTTCAATATTCTACCAGAAGATATTTCATTTATCAATATGTGTGAATTTATATTTATCTATTTTATAAATGTAAATTCTAGTAGATAAAGCTTGAAAGATACAAGATCGATCAATTTGGATTTGACCAAATCAAAAAATAATGATATATATGGTCGAAATAAATTTAACTTCTGATAGATATAAAGGTAGAGACCGCTTTAAATAAATACTTTGGATAGAGAATTTTTTAAAATTGGTTTTCTCCAAAATTCTGAATTTGTTTAGAAATAAGTTTAAATTTAAGATGATATTTTCATCACCAATTCAATGAATTTAAGAAATCTTGAAAGCTTCATGATTACAACAAATTGAAACACGTATTTTAAATTCTTTTTTATGGATCTACGCTTTATATAATTGGTTGCTCTCTTTGTCTAACCATTTTTTATTTTACTTTTTCAAGGATAAAAGTTCTAAAAAATGTAAGTCAAAATAGAGAAGATCGATCAACTTAGGTTTGACCATATTAAAAGAGACAATTTGCTATGTGTGGAATTAATTTAATTTGTGACAAATTAAGAGGTTGAGGACGCGTTTAACAATTTTCATAAAAAGATAAACTTTAAAAATTATTTATTTTCATAAAAATTAACTTGTTTAGAAAGAAATTTTAATTTACGGTGATACTTTTTATCACATATTAAATGAATTTTTTAAATCTTTTGAAATAAATTATCACAAAACTTATTGTTCTTGTTACTTCATGAGTATGATTGATGGATAAATACTTTTTTATTTTGACGTTTTTGGGGTATTCTAGTACTTTGATTAAGGTCTTAAAATGTTACTTGGCACGAGCACACAAATTACTATTAAGCTAGTAGTTTTCATTTTTTTGTTGAAAACTTTCTCCATTAATACTTTACACAGTGTTTTCATCTTACAAAAGATCTAACCAAGTGTTTCATATTTCCAACTAGAATATGGTTAACAAACATAAATTTGAAGCTGATGAAAATGCAATATAAGTAGATATTTTCATATCTTTTACCACACCTCAAGAATCAAAGCTTGATGTTTTATAGGTAAGATTGTTCTCCAATTATGAGGTATTTAATTCTTTTTATTTTAAGACATATACAATATTTTTAATCTATTCTTGAATAACTTTTTAATGTTAATTGTATCATGAATTTTTTTTCTTGTTTAAGGCTAAAACATTTGAAATTGTATCAATCACAACAACAACATTAAATATGTTATACAAATAAAAATAATCATACACACACACACACACACACATATATATATATATTACTGGCAAGTGATTAGTTTTCATCTTTCATTTTGAAAACTTCTTTATTTTTTCACACAATTTTTCATTTCAAAAAGATCAAAAATATATCGTATTTTTTATTAGAATATAAATAAGCAGCACCAAATTGATGGAGATGAGGATGTAACATTAATCCACGTTCCTATATCTTTTAGTGCACTTGAAGAATAAAAAGTTAATGTTTTGGAGGTAAGCATTTGAAAAATTCCTCTAGTCATAGGTGTTTCGTTTTTTAAAAAAAAAACATATACAAAACTCTTTTGGTGAATTCTTGAACTTTTTAAATATTTTTATTGTTTATTGAAAGAAAAATAAATGTTCTTCTTTAGAGGTTGCGACCACTTTTAGCAATTTTCTTAGAAATATGATGGAATTTTTCATCACACATCCAAATATTTAGTGAATCTTAAGAGATACATAGCCAAACCATATTTGGACTTATTACGAAATGCATAAGATTGATGGACAAGTATCTTTTTTTTTTTTGAAAATCTAGTAGTTTGATTAAATTCATAAAATTTTAGTCCTATTATTTTTTTTTTCATATTTTCGATTAGAATATTGATATGAATCTCAAATTTTATGGTGATGAGGATTCAATATTAATGGAAGTTCCCATAACTTTTCTCGCACTTGTTAAATCAAAATCTATTCTTTTATAGTTTAACGCCCTGAGCGTACATCCTGGGCATAACAGGTACTCGAGAACCACTGCTGGCCCCAAGTGAATCCTTGGCCTGGCTCAACTCTTAGCGGAAGACTTACTCAACAACATATGAACTCAAAAGTAATCTTAACTCAACTGTCTCAATAGTAAACTCATAATATTTTAGAAATAAAACATTCACTAGCCAGAGAGGCAACTTAAGTCTACAACATAACGACTGAAATGAACAAGACTCATGAACTATTATTGTCTATCTATTCATTGAGTATTTTTGAGAGGAGATATATCGTTGATTTATGAGTTTCAAGTTCTGGAGTCTTTGAGTTCTTGAGTCATGAGTTCTGAGTACTGAGTTTCCTTATTGTTATTAAGATCCCTGAGTTGAGTCCTTCATTACCATAATTCCACATGAACTCTATGATTTGAGTTATAAATTTTGAAAAACTTTTTAAAGCCAACACTTCAGTTCTTAAACTAAGTTTTGATTTGAGCTTTAAATTTTGAAAAAAAAATTAAAGCCAACACTTGAGTTCGTAAACTTAGTTTTGAGAAAGTAAAGATGAGTTTTGAGGAAAGAGTTTCTCAAATATGATTAGTATGACAATCGAGTATTTCATCAATGTATGAGCAGTATGGTATCTAGATATACCATCAATGTTTATGTAGTATGACTTCCCGAGTCATCATTGATCTTATTAAAATATGATTTTGATATGTTTTTGAGAAAGAGTTTTCAATTATGAATTGAGTAAGAGTATAAGGGGACTATGTATTCCCAGCGGTATCAATTTTACATTGATAAAAGAGAAACTGAGATTTCTAAATGAGTTATGAGTTCAAAACATATTTCAAGAGCAGTTACCTCTTCTAAGAGAGTAGTTTACGCAATTATCTCAAACCAGAGGAAGAGTTATGTTATTAAACATATGAGCATGAGTATATATTATTAGGATTAGAATTGAGCACCGATATGGAGACAAGTTTAGGAAACTCAAAGTCCTCATAAATTGTGTATGCCAACATGGGTAAATGGTCATACCTTTTAAATGATTCCTTATTTCTTTTTCAGCATAGCTTAGTGGATCCACTTAGTTGAGGTGTCCTATACCCCGACAAGGTATACGACAGTTCTGGCAGCGTTGGCGGATGTTGTATCATCATGTAGCTTGTAGTGATTGTTGTCGGTTAGAGAATCTCCCAATAGAATTAAACTGTATTTTTATATATCACTTATTATGTTGAGTTGAGAGATGAGAAAGTATTTTCTAAAGCATTAAATGATTTAACTACTTTATTTCTTTACATTCAGCTTGAGTACATTGTTATCTATTGCGGTCCATTGTTTTAGTTATTTGTTATTCAACTATATTACATAATAATACATTTAATGTACTGATGTCATCAGACCTTCATCATTTAAAGATGCAGATATAAGTTCATATGATCCTCAACAAGAGTCTGTTCAGATTGCTTCATCCGCTCGTCAGCTTGTGAGTGAGACCTCATTACATTCGGAGGACTCCAATTTTATGAGTCTGTAGTAGTAGCTCTTTTGAGGAGTCATGGGTCTTGTCTTGATAGTTATATTTGTATAGTAGAGGCTTCATCGATAGATAGATTTGAAGAGTCTTTCAGTTTCAGATATTTTATTTAAACTTATGATTCATGCTCGGTATTATCAGCAAAATTTTGAGATTTAGTAAGTTGTTTTTAAATGTTTCTTTCAATTTGATGCTTATGTATGCTCATGTTAGTTTTCCGCTTGTAATCAACCATGATGAGGGTTCACTTTGGGACCAGCATTGGTTCTTGATTGCCGGCCACGTCCAGGGTGTAGGCTCGGGACGTGTAACACCACAAATTCGAGAAATGAAAAATTCCAGATTTTCAAAAGTTACAAGTGCCACCAACTAAAGCAACCTACGGACCGTCAGTCAGCTTCGTCGATGGGCCAGTCAAATTTCCATTTCAGACCTCAAATTTCAACCTTCAGTTGTGAATGACGGTCGACCAGTACGGACCGTCAGTCAATCGACAGTCCATCAGTGACTCTGACAGCCTTTAAGTTAGGGGTCTTTTGGTCTTTTCTTTGTTCATTTAGCCCCTAAAATACGTTGTTTAGACCCTAAATTATGAGGTTTTAATAAGTTTAAGCCAAGATACATAACTAGAACTTACCCAAGTCAAATCATTAATCAAAACTTAGAAAAATTATAGCGTAAGAGGAGAAAAGAGGTCAAGAACCCTAGTTCAAGAACGCAATAAGGTTCCATCAGTTCTAGCCCTGAAATCGAAAGATTTCTACGTGGAATTCGTCACCAAGTATGTGAGATTTCACTATTGGGTTCCTTTTGCCCATTAGGTCCCTTGTTTTCAGTCAGATTCTTAATTCCCTCAATATCATCTAGACCTAGGGTTTCTTCAATGTTAGAATTGTTGGGTTTTAGCTGTCAGAATGATCCAAATTAGATTATTATGTTATTACTCAGTTTATTGCATGAATTTCAGAACCCTAGCTACGTAGTTCTTTAGTTCTTGAATTACACATGCTATGCCAGATATTCCAGCTATTTCAGATACATATGCTTCAGTATATGAATGTGTCATTATCAGTTTATTAATGTGCATTCTCAGTTGGCATGCCATTTTGATCTATCAAGTGAATCACAGAAATTCAGTCATAATATATTAATCACTTAATCCATTGGGAATAGCATAATACTGAGTTGGAGTAGGGTTCAGCGTACCTGAATAGTCCCAAAACTATGAGCCACGTAGGTTGTAAGTCCCCTCTGTGGGCATCATTTTAGTGATCAGGCTAGCATGCCTCTATACCTTTGGTCGGGTATATTGGGTCCTCTCGATGGGGTGTATACATTGGACTCCACATTTAGCTCATCTGATTTTATTATCGGTTATTAGTAGCTCCCACAGTTCAGTCAGATTCCATTGCATTGACAACGTTTTAGTACAGTCAGTATTCAGTCTTAGCATGTTATAAAATGGTCATTACATTCAGTTAGCTCAGTATTCAATATCTATATCATGTTCATATTACACTCTTACTTATTGCTTGTTCAGTTATTTGTTTATTTCAGCTTTACTCTATCCTTCATGCTCAGTACCTTTCAAGTACTAACGCATACGTTGCGCTACATCTTATCGTGATGTAGGTTCAGGTCCTCAGCATCTAGATCACACTTAGATCAGTTCCCGATCTTCAGTTCAGCAGCATCATTGGTGAGTCCTCATTCTTCGAGGACTAGTGACATATTTTTCTTTATCGCTTTAGTTTTTAGTTTCAATTTTGCTAGATCTAGTTGGGGGGATGTCCCAACATTTCTAATCAATCTAGAGGCTTATTTCAGACATAGTTAGTTTCAGCTTTAGACTTAAAGTTTCATTTCTCTTTTGTACTCAATCTTGCAGTTTTCATATATTCAAATATAGAATGGGTATTCCCCATCACTTTCATTTTCATTACATTTAAGTTTCCGCATCAGTTTTGTTATCATAGTATGCTTATGTTATGCCAGCAGGGTTAGGTTGGGGTCACTCGTGATCCTAGGTCATGTGTCTGTGTCTAGGGGGTAGCCTCGAGATGTGACAAACTTGGTATCAGAGCATTAGGTTTAAGTGTCCTAGAATGTCTGAAAAGCCGCACTAGGTAGAGTCCTTTTCATGGGTGTGTAGTGCGCACCGCATCTAATTAGAGGGAGGCTACAAAGTGTTTTAGGAAAGATCTTCATTTTCTTGTTAGTTTTATCATGCGTAAGGTATGATCTAATTCTATTCTAACTCAATGTTCTACGTTTCAGATCATGCCTCCTCGTAGAGCTAACACCAGGAACCCAAACACACCTCCTCCAGTCCCTGATCAATATGTTTCGAATGTAGAGTTCCAGAATGTCATTCAGATGTTGGCTCAAAGTGTGGCCAACCAGAACAATCAACAGGTTCCAGATAAGGCAAATGCAAATGTTTGGTCAGCTGTAGCCAGAGTGCGAAATTTTGTTAGGATGAATCCGACAGAATTCTTAGGTTTGCAAGTAGGTGACGATCCCCAAAACATCATTGATGAGGTCAAGAAGATCTTTCAACTGATGCAAGCAACTGGAAATGATCGGGTTGAGTTAGCATCGTACCAACTTAAGGATGTGGTTCATATCTGGTATACTCAATGGAAAGAGAAAAGGGGTACATGAACTTAAGGTAAGGTAACATGAAAGTTCAAGAGTATGGGCTCAAGTTTACCTAACTCTCCAGGTATGCTCCTCACATGGTTGCTGATTCGAGGGCTCAGATGAATAATTTTCTATATGGAGTGTCAGACTTGGTGAAAATAGAGTGTAGGAATGCCATGTTACTTGAAGATATGAACATCTCTAGGATCATGACTCATGCTTAGCAGGTTGAGGGTGATAAGCTTAGGTAACAAGATAAGGAGAATAAGAAAGATAGGACAGGCAACTATAACTATTCTCAACAGAAATCGCTCGCAGTCTCAATAGAGGTCTTCAACTCCAACACGTTCATCAGCTAGTGTTCCATCCTCCAAGTTCCATAATGATCAGAAAGGTAAGGCATCAGGCTCCAAGACTTAAGGTAGTGTTTCAGGCACCAAAACCTACCCAACTTGTCGTAAGTGTGGTAGAACCATCTGGGCTAGTGTTTTGCCAGAAAGGTAGGATGCTTTGGGTGTGGTCAGTCTGGTCACAGGTTCAAGGATTGTTCTTCTAGACAGAGTCAATGAGGTAAGAATGGTAGAGCTCAGTCCATAGATTCAGCAGCACTAGCAGGTCACCCGACTCAGCAGTGTAACACATTTGGTACAGGTGGCAGTAAGTGCCGAAACAGGTTGTATGCTCTCCAGGCTCGCCAGGATCAGGAAGATACTCCTGATGTAGTCACTGGTACGTTACGAGTGTTTGACCTTGATGATTATGCATTGTTTGACCCAGGGGTTACTTTGTCTTTTGTAACTCCTTTTATAGTAGTCAAATTCGATGTTAGTCCAAAAACCCTCTCAGAACCTTTCCCAATCTCTACTCTAGCCGGTGACCTTGTTATAGCTAGACGGGTATACATAAATTGCCCTATCACAGTCTCTTAGAAAGTCACCTTTAGCATATCTCGTAGAGTTAGAAATGGTAGACTTCGATGTCATTCTAGGCATGGATTGGTTATATTCATGTTATGCCTCTGTCGATTGTAGAACTAGGATTGTTCATTTTCAGTTCCCAGACAAACCAATAGTAGAATGGAAGGGTAGTAGCTTAGCGCCTATGGGTCGATTTGTTCCTTACCTTTAGGCGAGAGAGATAATTTCTAAGGCGTATCTCTATCATCTAGTTTGAGTTCAGGATTCAAGCTCTAAAACCCCAACTCTTGAGTCAGTTCTAGTAGTGAATGAGTTCCCAGAAGATCTTCCCGAAGTTCCTCTCGAAAGGAAATTGACTTTGGAATTGATCTCCTTCTAGATACCCAATATATCTATATTCCTCCTTATAAAATGTCTCTAGCAAAGCTTAATGAATTGAAAGAGCAGTTGAGAGACCTTCAAGATAAGGTTTTCATCAGACCTAGTATTTCCCCTTGGGGTTCACCAGTGTTGTTCGTAAAGAAGAATGATGGTTTTCTTAAAATGTGCATTGACTATAGGCAGTTGAACAAGGTCACAGTCAAGAATAAGAATCCCATCCCAGGATTGATGACTTGTTTGTCCAACATCAAGATGCTAGTCATTTCTCAAAGATAGACCTCAGATTCGATTATCATCAGCTTAGAGTTAGAGATAGTGACATTCCGAAGACAGCTTTCAGAACTCGGTATGGTCATTATGAATTTGTAGTTATGTCATTTGGACTAACCAATGCTCCTGCAGCTTTCATGGATTTGATGAACATGGTGTTCAAGCAGTACTTAGACTTGTTTGTTATCGTCATTATCGATGATGTCCTCATTTACTCTAGGAATGAGGAAGAACATGCGAATCATTTGAGGGTTGTTCTGCAAACTCTCGAGGAACGCCTGTTATTTGCTAAGTTCAGTAAGTGCAAATTTTGGTTGCAGTCAGTTACTTTCCTTGGGCATATTGTGTCTAGCAATGGGATTCGAGCAGATTCTTAGAAAATAGAAGCAGTTAAACAATGGCCCAGACCTACCTCTCCTACATATATCAAAATTTTCTTGGGTCTGGCAGGTTATTACAGAAGGTTCGTGGAAGGATTCTCATCCATAGCCTCTCCAATGACCAAATTGATTCATAAAAAGGTCAAGTATCATTGGTCAAATGATTGTGAAAAATGTTTTGCAGAATTGAAAACTAAGTTGACTACAACTCCTGTTTTAACTTTACTAGAGGGTTCATATGGTTATGTTATCTATTGTGATGCATCGAGAGTCGTCCTAGGTTGTGTGTTGATGCAGCGAGTTAAGGTTATAGCTTATGCTTCTAGACATCTTAAGTTACATGAGAAGAACTATCTGATTCATGACATCGAGCTAGCCCAGTGGTGTTTGCACTAAAGATTTGGAGGCATTACTTGTATGGTGTTCATGTGAATGTATTCACAAACCATAAGAGCCTTCAGTATGTGTCCAACCAGAAAGAACTAAATCTTCGCCATAGGAGACGGCTTGAGTTCCTCAAGGATTATGATATGAGTGTGCATTACCATCAAGGTCAATATAGTAGCTGATGCTCTTAGTAGACTAGATATGGGTGGTGTAGTACATGTTGAGGATTCACAGGCTTGCTCGCTTAGGAGTTCATCTTATGAGCATATCAGATGGTGGTGTAACATATCAGAATCGGTCAGAATCTTCTTTCGTAGTGGATGTTAAGGAAAAGAAAGACAGTGATCTAATATTGCTTAATCTAAAAGGTGCATTCCACTAGCAGAGGGGTTGAGGTTTTCTCCCAAGGGGGAGATGCTGTGTTTCGTTATCAGGGTCAATTATGTGTTCCGAAGGTGGATGAGTAGAGACAACAGATTCTTGCAGAAGCCAATAACTCCAGATATTTTATTCATCTAGGAGCCACTAAGATGTACCGCAATCTATGGGAGGTCTATTGGTGGAATGGTATGAAAAGGGATATAGCGGATTTTGTGGCTAAGTGTCCCAATTGCCAGGAGGTCAAGGTAGAACATGAGAGACCAGGATGTATGACTCAAGAGATTGACATTCCTACTTGGAATTGGGAAGTGATCAACATGCACTTCATCACAGGTTTACCTCATACTTGCAGACAACATGACTGTATTTGGGAGATTGTTGATAGAGTAACTAAGTCTGGGCGCTTTTTGGCGTTTTAGACTACAGATTCGGCGGAGTACTACGCCAAGCTTTACATTAATGAGATAGTTAGGTTTCATGGGGTTCCTTTGTCTATCATATCAGATAGAGGTCCTTAGTTTACCTCTCAATTTTGGAAGTCATTTCAAAAAAGTGTTGCTACTCAGTTAACCTTCGCACAACATTTCATCTGCAGACGGATGGCCATGCAGAGTGTACCATTTAGACCTTAAAGGACATGTTGAGAGCCTGTGTGATCGATTTCAAGGGGAGTTGGGATGATCACCTTCCTTTTATTGAGTTCGCCTACAATAATAGTTACCATTCCAGCATTCAGATGGCCCCTTATGAGGCATTGTATGGGCGTAGATGTAGATCTCCTGTTGGTTGGTTTGAAGTAGGTGAAGCATCCTTGATAGGGCCAGATTCAATTCATGAAGCTATGGAGAAGGTGCAACTCATTAGAGATACACTTAATACTAGAGTCGCCAGAAATCCTATGCAGATGTAAGGAGAAGGGAACTAGAGTTCTAAGTTGATGATTGGGTTTTCCTGAAAGTGTCACCTATGAAATGGGTGATGAGATTTTGCAAGAAGGGGAAGCTCAATCCTAGATATGTTGGCCCGTGAAGGGTCTCGTGGTCTGATGTCTGGGCCTGGTGGAATCCAAGTCATGACCGCGGGTAGGTCGACGGACCATGGAACCTCTCACTGTCCGTGATCCCTATCGTGGTTCATTGCTTCAGGAAGTTTTCTGTAATTTTTTTCTAGGTCTGGTTTTCGAGGTGTTACAATATCTCCCCCTTTGGATCATTTGTCCTCGAATGAAGACTAAACTAGTTGAAATGGAGGGGATGAGCTGCAACCCTACCACTAAACACTAGAAACTGATTTCTGACTGAACTAAGTTCCAAAAACATGCAAATACACTGAAAATGTAAGTATAGATTGAATGAACAGGATACTAAGACTAATTTTATGTATGAATGACTTAAGAACTGAAGCGGAACTATTACCTGAAGCTTTAGGGGAATCGAAAGGAAAGAGGTGAGGATACTTGGACTTCATGGCTGCTTGTGCTTCCCAAGTAGCTCCATCTATAGACTGACTGCTCCAGAAAACCTTGACTGAAGCGACTTCTTTGTTTCTCAACCTTCTAACTTGACGATCAAGAATCTCAACTAGTACATCCTCATAAGAAAGAATATATATCACAACCACACTCAATAATGACACTACAGATGCTGGATCACCCACACACTTCTTCAATAGTGAAACGTGGAAGACTGGATGCACTGTTGCTAAATCTGCTGGCAACTCCAACTCATAAGCCACTTTACCAATACTTTTCAAGATCCGATAAGGGCTACATATTTGGGACTGAGCTTCTCTTTCTTGCCAAACCTCATCACCCCCTTCATAGGTGACACCTTCAGGAAGATCCAATCATCCACTTGGAACTCTAATTCCTTTCTCCTTACATCTGCATAAGACTTTTGCCGACTATGTGCCATTTTAAGTCTATATCTAATGAGTTGCACTTTCTCCATAGTATCAAGAACCGAATCTGGCCCTATTAAGGCTGTTTCACCTACTTCAAACAAACCAATAGGAGATCTACATCTACACCCATACAATGCCTCATAAGGGGCCATGTGAATGCTAGAGTGGTAACTATTATTGTAGGCAAACTCTATAAGAGAAGGGTGACTATCCCAACTACCCTTGAAATCGATCACACACGCTGTCAACATGTCCGCTAAGGTCTGAATTCTACACTCTACCTAGCCATCCATCTGTAGATGAAATGTTGTGCTAAGGTTAACCTGAGTACCAAGACCTTTCTGAAATAACTTCCAGAAATGAGAGGTAAACTGAGGACTTCTATGTGAGATGATAGAAAAAGGAACCCCATGCAACCTCACAATCTCATTAATGTAAAGCTTGGCATAGTCCTCCACCGAATATGTAGTCTTGACCGCCAAAAAGCGAGAAGAGTTAGTAACTCTGTCAACTATCACCCAAATGAAGTCATGTTGTCTGCGAGTACGAGGTAAATCTACGATGAAGTCTATGTTGATCACTTCCCACATCCAAGTAGGAATGTCAATCTCTTGAGTCATACCTCCTAGTTTCTGATGTTCTACCTTGACTTGCTGGCAATTGGGGCACTTAGCCACAAAATCCGCTATATCTCTTTCATACTATTCCACCAATGGACTTCCCGCAGATCCTTGTACATCTTAGTGGCGCTTGGATGAATAGAATATTTGGAGTTATGGACATCTGCAAGGATCTGCTGTCTCAACTCACCCACCTTAGGGACACATAATCGACCCTGATAGCAAAGTATACCATCTCCCCCTTAGGAGAAAACCTCTACCCTCTGTTGATGGAATGCACCCTTGAGTTCGAGTAATATCAGATCATCGTCTTGCTTTTCCTTAACCTCCACTACCAATGAAGATTCTGATCTATTTTGAACTATAACACCACCCTCTGATATGCTCATAAGAAATTCTCCAAAACGAGCAAGCCTGTGAACATCCTTTGCTAGATCTTTTATTTCTTCCTCAACATGTGATACACTACCCATAGATAGTCTGCTAAGGGCATCTTCTACTACATTTGCCTTACTCGGATTGTAATGCACGCTCATGTCATAATCCTTAAGGAACTCAAGACATGTTCTCTGGCGAAGATTCAACTCTTTCTGGGTGAACACATACTGGAGGCTCTTATGGTCTATAAACACATCTACATGAACACCATACAAGTTGTGTCTTCAAATCATGAGTGCAACCACCACTGCTGCAAGCTCGAGGTCATGAGTGAGATAATTTTTTTCATACACCTTAAGCTGTCTAGAAGCATAGGCTATAACCTTACCTCGCTACATTAACACACAACCTAGGATGACTCTGCATGCATCACAATAAATCACATATCCGTCTGAACCATCTGGTAGAGTCAAAACAGGGGCTGTAGTCAACCAAGGTTTCATTTATGTGAAGCTTTTCTCACAATCATCTGACCACCAAAACTTGACCATCTTATGAGTCAACCCAGTCAATGGTGAGGCTATGGATTAAAATCCTTCCACGAACCTTCTGTAATAACCCGCTAGACCCAAGAAACTTCTGATATCTGCAGGAGACGTAGGTCTGGGCCATTGTTTCACTGTTTCTATTTTTTGGGAATCCACCCAAATCCCTTTGCTGGATATTATATGCCCAAGGAACGCGACTAATTGTAACTAAAACTCGCACTTGTTAAATTTGGCAAATAACTGGTGATCTTTGAGAATTTTCAAAACAACTCTCAAATGACTCGCATATTCTTCCTCAATCCCAGAGTAAATGAGGATATCATTAATAAAGACGATAACGAACAAGTCCAAATACTACTTGAACACTTTGTTCATCAAATCCATGAAAGTTGCAGGAGCATTGGTTAGTCCAAATGACATAACTACAAATTCATAATGACCATACCGAGTTTCGAAGGCTGTCTTCGGAATGTTACTATCTCTGACTTTGAGCTGATGATAACCCGATCTGATGTCTATCTTTGAGAAATGACTAGCACCCTGAAGTTGGTCAAACAAGTCATCAATCATGAGGATGGGATACTTATTCTTGATTGTGACCTTGTTCAAATACCTATAGTCAATACACATTATGAGAGAACCATCTTTCTTCTTCACGAACAACACCAGGGCACCCCATGGCGAAATACTAGGTATGATGATGCCCTTATCTAGAAGGTCTTTCAACTGCTCTTTCAATTCCTTAAGCTCAGCTAGAGCAATCCTGTAAGAAGGAATAGAAATAGTCTTGGTATCTCGAAGGAGATCAATTCCAAAGTCGATTTCCCTTTCGGGAGGAACTCTGAGAAAATCTTCTGGAAACACTTTTAGAAACTCATTAACCACTGGATATGACTCAGTAGTTGTGGTTTCAGAGCTTGAATCCTTAACCCAAACCAGATGATAGAGATAACCCTTAAAGATAATCTTTTTGTCATTAAGGTAAGAAATGAATTGACCCATAGGGGCTAAGCTACTAACTACCCTTCCATTCTAAGATTGGTTCGTTTGGAAACTGGAAACGAACAATCCTAGTTCTACAATCGACTGAGGCATAACTGGAATGTAACCAATCCATGCTTGGAATGACATCGAAGTGTACCATTTCTAACTATGCAATATCTGCTGAGGTGACTTTATGAGAGACCGTGATGGGGCAATTTTTGTATACCCGTCTAGCTATAACTGGATCACCAACTGGAGTAAAGACTGAGAAAGGTTCTGAATGAGTTTCTGGGCTTCTATTGAATTTGACCACTATATAAAGAGTTACAAAAGAAAGAGTAGCCCCTGGATCTAACAACACATAAACATCAAGATCAAAGACTTATAATGTACTAGTGACAACATCAGGAGAATCTTCCTGATCCTGGTGAGCCTGGAGTATACAAATTGTGTTGGCGTTGTCCACCACCTATACCAAATGAGTTACCCTGCTGAGTTGGGCGACTTGCTGGCGCTGCTGAAGTTGTAGACTGGGCTCTATTAGCATTGCCTCATTGACCCTGTTTAGAAGGACAATCCCTCAACATGTGACCAGACCACACCCAAAACATCTTTCTTTTCCTCAAAGACACTCGCCTGGATGGTTCTTACCACACTTAGGGAAAGTTGGGTAGGTTTTGGTACCTGTAACACTCCCCTGAACTTGGAGGACGGAACACTAGCTGATGAAGGTGCTGGTGCTGAAAAGTTATGCTGACCTTGCGAGTGATTTCTACAACCTGACTTCTATTGAGAATACTCATAGTATCCAATCCTAGCATTCTTGTTCTCTTTAGCCTCTTCGCTAAGCTTATCACCCTTAACCTGCTGAGGATGAGTCATGATCTTAGAGATGCTCATATTTTCCAACAACATAGCATTTCTACACTCTACCTTTACCAAGTCTGAAACTCCATATAGAAACTTATTAATCTGAGCCTAGGAATCAGCAACCATGTGAGGAGCATAACTGGAGCGTTGGGTAAACTTGAGCCCATACCTTTGGACTCTCATGCTACCTTGTCTTAAGTTCATAAATTCCTAAGATTTTGCCTCTCTTAGCTCTCTTGGGAAAAACCAGTCCAAAAAGGTCTCAGTAAAGCAATCCCAAATGATAGGGGTTGCATCTATACCCTTGTTCTCCTTCCACTAAGTATACCATATGAGCTACATCCTTAAGTTGGTAAGATGCTAACTCAACCCAATCATTCCCAGTTACCTGCATCACTTCAAAGATCTTCTTGACCTCATCAATGAAGTTTTGGGAATCCTCACCAATCTGCGATCCTAAGAACTCTGGTGGATTCATCCTAACAAAATCTCGCACTCTGGCTGCAGTTGACCCAACATTAGCATTTGCCGGAATTGGAGCCTGCTGATTGTTCTGGTTGTCCACACTTTGAGCTAACATCTGAATGGCGTTCCTGAATTCTGCAGGAGCTGCATTTGCGTTCCTGGCATTCGCATTCCTGATGTTAGCTCTACGAGGAGGCATTATCTGAAACGTAGAACGTTGAGTTAGAACGGAGTTAAATCACACCTTATGCACGATAAGAGTAACAAGAAAATGAAGATTTTCCTAATACACTTTGTAGCCTCCCTCTCACTAGATGTGATGCGCACTACACACCCATGAAAAGGACTCTACCTAGTGAGGCTTTTCAGACATCGTAGGACACTTAAACCTAGTTCTCTGATACCAAGTTTGTCATGCCACGAGCTACCCCCGAGACGCAGACACGGGACCTAGAATCACAAGTGACCCCAAGCTAATCATGTTGGCATCACATGAGCATACTAAGAATAATTATAATTGATGCGGAAGCTAAATAATAATGAAAGTCTGAAATGATGGGGAATACCCATATATAAAACTGAATATATGGAATCTGAGAGTTTAATACAAGAGAAATATCAAACCCAAATACTTAGCTGAATCTAATTATGTCTAAAATAAGCCTCTAAACTGACTAGAAATGTTGGGACATACCCCAACTAGATCTAGCTAAACTAAAACTAAAGACTAAAAGCGATAATATAAACATGTCATTAGTCCTATGTCATTAGTCCTAGAAGAATGAGGACTTACCACTGATGTTGCTGAGCAGAGGATCGGGAACTGATCTATGCGATATCTAACTACTGAGGACCTAACCTACATCACGAGAAGATGTAGTGTAGAGTATGAGTCAGTACTTGAAAGGTACTAAGCATGTAGGATATATTGTAGATGAAAAAAAACATATAACTGAACAAGCAATAAAGCAAGAGAAAAATCTGAACATGATATGGATACTAAATACTGAGATAACTAAATAAAATGACCAATTTATACCATGCTGAGACTAAATACTGACTATACTAAATTCTGGTCAATACAATGGAGTCTGACTGGATTGTAGGAGCTACTAATAACCGATAATAAAACCACATGAGCTAAAAGTGGAGTCCGATGTATATGCCCGATCGAGAGGACCCAATATACCCTGCCAGAGGTATAGAGGCATGCTGGCATGATCACTAAAATGTGGCCTACAGAGGGGACTTACAACCTACGTGGCTCGTTTTTCTGGGACTATATGGGTGACTGACCCTTGTTCAACTCGGTAATATGCTACTCCCAAGAGAATAAGTTGATTAACACATTATGACTGAGTTTCTATAATGTACTGGATAGCTCGAACTATCATGCAAACTGAGAATGCGCAATAATAAACTGATAATGACACATTCAAAATGGAAGCATGTAGATCTGAAATAACTGAAATATCTGACCTAGCATGTGTAATTCAAGAACTAAAGAAATACAGAGCTAGGGTTTTGAAATTCATGCAAGGAAATGTGAAAGACTGGGTGAATCGATGCTAGTTTTGCTTGCAACTCTAACCCATAAGCCACATTACCAACCCTTTTCAAGATTCTGTAAGGGCATACATACATACTTGGGACTGAGCTTACCATTCTTCCCAAATCTCATCACCCACTACATGGGTGAAACCTTGAGGAAAACCAATCATCGATTTCAAACTTTAAGTCCCTTCTCCTCATATCTACATAAAACTTCTGACTACTCTGAGTTGTTTTTAGTTTATCTCTGATAAGCTAAACTTTCTCCATTGCATCATGAACCGAATTTGGCCCAATCAAGGTTTCCTCACCTAATCCAAACCAACAAACTAGAGACCTGCATCTACGTTTATACAGTGCCTCATAAGGGGTCATCTGAATACTAGAATGGAAGTTGTTATTGTAAGCAACTCTATAAGAAGTAGGTGATCATCCCAACTACACTTGACATCCATCACGCAAGCTCTCAACATGTCCTCTAAGGTGTGAATAGTACGATCTACCTGACCATCCATCTGCGGATAAAATGTTGTACTAAGATTCACTTGAGTACCAAGACCTTTCTGAATTTACATTGAGAAATGGGAGGTAAACTGAGGACCTCTGTGTGAGATGATAGACAAGGTATCCCCATGCAACCTAACTATCTTATTAATGTAGAGTCTAGCATAATCATCCGCTGAACCTATAGTCTTGACAGCTAAGAAGTGAGTTAACTTTGTCTACTATCACCCAAATGGTGCCATGTTGTATGTAACTACAAGGTGAACTCGTAATGAAATCCATGTTTATCACTTCCCACTTCCATTCAGGAATGTTAATCTCTTGAGTCACACCTCCTTGTTTCTGATGTTCTATTTCAACCTGTTTATAGTTAGGACACTTAGCAAAAAAATATGCGATGTCTCTCTTCATGTTGTTCCACCAAAAATCTTCCCGCAGATCACGGTACATCTTAGTGGCACCTAGATGAATAGAATACCTTGAATTATGGGCCTCTGTAAGGATCTTCTTTCCCAACTCACCGACCTTAGGAACACATAAGCGGCCCCTGTAATGAAGCACGCCATCTCCCCGTTGGGAGAAACCTCAACTCTCTACTGATGAACTGCACCTTTCAATTAAAGTTATATAGGATCGCTATCCTATTTTTCCTTGACCTCTACTATCAATGAATATTCTGACCCATTCTGAACTATCACACTTCCATATGACATGTCTATAAGGAAATCTTTAATGCGAGCAAGCCGATGAACATCTTAGTCTAATTCTTTCTTATTTTCTTCAATATGTGCCACACTACCCATTAATAGTCTGCTGAGGGAGTTAGCCACTACATTGGCCTTAATGGATGGTAGAGAACATTCATTTCATAGTCTTTGAGGAATTCAAGCTATCTCCTCTAATGAATATTCAACTCTTCCTGGGTGAACATATACTAGTGGCTATTATGATATGTGAACACATCCACGTGAACACCATAAAAGTAGTGTCTCCAAATCTTTACGAAAAACTCTACGACACCAAGCTCGAGGTCATGAGTAGGGTAGTTCTACTCGTGGAGATTAAGTTGTCTAGAAGAATAATCTATGACCTTACCTTGTTGCATCAACAAACAACCTATGCCGACCCTAGATGCTTCACAATAAACCACATAACAGTCTGAACCATCTGGTAAAGTGAAGATATGAGTTGTAGTTAACCTATTCTTCAGTTCTAAGAAGCTTTTCTAACATTCATATGACCACAAAAATTTGACATTCTTTTAGGTTAACTTGGTCAATGGAGAAGTTATGGATGAAAATTCTTCAACAAACCTCCTATCATAACCAGACAAACCCAAGAAACTTCTAATATAGATTGGAGAGATGGGTCTAGGCAAGTGTTGGACTGCCTCAATTTAATTAGAATCTATTAGGATCCCTTCGTTGGATACAACATTACCAAGGAAAGCGACTGATTGTAACCAGAATTCATATTTGTTGAAATTAGCAAATCGCTGGCAATCTTTGAGGGTTTGCAAAAATAATCTCAAATGAGTCGCGTGCTCTTTCTAACTTTGAGAATAAATAAGGATATCATCAATAAAGACGATAACTAACAAGTCCAATACTGTTTGAACACCCTGTTCATTAGGCTCATAAAAGTTGTAGGAGCATTCATTAATCCAAAATACATAACTACAAATTCATAGTAACCATACCGAGACCTGAAGGCTAACTTCAGGATGTCACTATATATATTTGACTCTGAGTGGACGAAATCCAGATATGAGTTCTATTTTAGAGAAGCAACTAGCACCTTGAAGTTGGTCGAACAAGTCATTAATCCAAGGGATGGTATATTAATTCTTGATTGTGACGTTGTTCAACTGATGATAGTCAATGCACATCTTGAGTGAGCCATCTTTCGTTTTCATGAACAACACTAGAGCACTCCATGGAGAGATATTGGGCCTAATGAGGTCCTATCTAGAAGGTCTTTCAACTGTTCTTTCAGTTTCTTATGCTCTGCAAGAGCCATTTTGTAAGGATGAATCGAAATAGGTTGGGTATCTGGAAGGAGAACTATTCCAAAATCAATTTCCCTTTCAAGAGTGACTCCAAGAAGATCTTCTGGAAATACTTCTATACAGTCATTTACAACTGGGATTGACTTAAGATTCAGGGTTCAAAGTTTGAATCCTTAACCTGAATATAATGATAGATATACCCTTTATAAATTATTTTCCTTGCCTTAAGGTAAGATATAAATCGACCTATAGGAACTGAGTTACTACCCTTCCACTCTAAGACATGCTCATTTGAAAACTAAAACCAAACGATCCTAGTTCTTCAATCTCTTGAGTCATTACATGAATTTAACCAATACATGCCTAGATTGATATCGAAATCTACTATTTCTAACTCTACAAGGTCTGCTGAGGTGACTTTCTAGGAAACTATGACACAACAATTTATGTATACCCGTCTAGCTATAACTGGGTCACCAACTGGAGTAGAGACTCAAAAGGGTTCTCAAAGAGTTTTCTGGACTGGCATCGACCCCTGCCTCAAGTTCATAAATTCTTGGGCCCTAGCTTCCCACAATTTTATCGGAAAGAACCTGTTCTGAAAGGCAATCTTGAAAGGATTCCAACTCACTGGACAAACATTAGTACCACGAGATTCCTTTTATTCATGGTCCTAAGTGTAGGCCACTCCTTTCACTTGATATAAGGCCAAATCTACACCTTCGACTAGAGTGACACCCATAATGTCTTTTGCCATCTGGATGTCATCAAGAAACTCTTGTGAATCCTCTTCTGACTTAGACCCATGAAAATTTGTAGATTACACCCGATTGAAGCACCAAATTCCTTATGTAGTAGTGTTAGTATGTGGCACAACTTGGGCCACAGCCTGCTAATTGACTTAGGTTATCATGTCGTGAGCAAGAACTTGGACAGTAGCCCTAAACTCGACATGTCTGACTTGCTCATCCAATGGGTCTTCCTGAGTTGCTGTTTGTTTCCTTGCGATAGCGCTTTTAGGAAACATTTTCCAAAATACGAAGAGTACGAGTTAAAAAGAGATTAAATAGATTTTATACTCTATATCCCAAGCTCGTAAAGAAAGAAGGAAGTTTTTATTAGGACACCTCATAGACTCTCCTTCATAGATATGGCACGCTTCACACCCATGAAAGAGACTCTATTTAGTAAATCTTTCAGACATCCTAGTATTCTTGAACCTCATGCTGTGATACCAAGTTTTTAACGCCCAGAGGCTACCCCTAGACATATCATGGGACTTAGGATCAGAAGTGACCCGAAGCTAACCCTGAGTCTAGCATATCACAAACATACTGAAATATAACTAAGAAAGTGGAAGAATAACTGTAAAGTGAGTCATAACTAAGAGAAACTCTAGTGACAATATAACTGAATGTCAAAGGGGATAAAACCCAAAACAACGTATATTGACTCTATATCTGAAATAATCTACACTAATGAGCTGTTGGGAGAAGTCCCCAGCTAATTCTAAAAATACTAAAAATAAACCAAGCATAAAGAAATGTCCTCGAACTATGAGTACTCACAACTGAAGTTGCTGAGTATCGGCTGGAAATTGGACAAAGCATAAGCTAGATGCTGAGTGCCTGAACCAACATCATAAAATTATGTAGCACAAAGTATTTGTCACTACTTGGAATGTACTAAGTTGCCGAAGGGTCTTACTTCACCTTTCGTTCTAATGTGCTGAGCCCTGAAGGAAAGGATCAAGTCGGCAGAAAAAGGGAGCAATCGGTGCATCACCGAGAAGTTCCACGAAGCAGTACTATGTCACCCAATGATCCAGAGAATGACGATGCTGAAGACTGGTGCAACACGGCGATGAACTACATCAAAGAACGAATCACCGAGTTTATCGGCAATTCCGACTAACGACGCCGAATGATCCACTGCAGCAAAAATCTGTGAAAACTATAAATACTAGTTAAATGTGTAGTTTTAAGTGTGGAACAATTATTATAATTTTCATATAGAATAGTACTTTTCGATATTTTTGCTCTAAGTTTTTGAGAGTTTTGAAGACTTGAAGATCCAAAGGGTTCCATCTTCAAGATTTGGATTCGGTTCTCTTGGATTCTTAAATTTTGGCGTGTATAAAGACTTAAATCTTCATACCCAGTTGAATGTGATCTTAATTTGGTATAAATTTCTATCTCTTATAGATGTGTGGCTAAAACCCCAATTCTTGGGGTGTGATTTAGCTAATATGGGTTAAGATAATTGTTAGGTCTTGCTTCCTGATAGTTTAATCGTAGTTTAATTGTGATTTCATTTACTAGTAGAGGATGGTTTTAATGAATTTGTAGTTTCAAATAAAAGTTTATTTATGTGATTTCAGCTTGCTCGAGATAGAGGTCGTAAAACTAAAACTAGTAAATTGATGGCCGGTGGGAGTGGGCCGACATGAGGTTCAACTCGAGAGAGTGAATCCTAGTCTCATTCTCACACACTCAGCTTGAGAGAGTGAGTGGGTTAAGGTGAAAGCTGGTCTTCATGTGGCAAGTGGGTGTCTGAGAGGAATGCATTTGAAACGGGGTAAGTTTCCTGAGAGAGAGCTTATACCCCTTAAAGCTTAGCCTAGTCACAATTATTATATGAATCTTCTATCGAAAGCATGTACCCAATAATCTAGCTTAACCCGTATTCCCGTCACATCCCAAGGATCCCCTCTCATTACTTAGAAATCCTTATTTATTTTGCTGTTTTTACTTACTTGTAACAAAATCCCCATTGGTAATTGACACTCTTGTGTCCCCTTTGAATTTACAATGTTTTTAATTGTTAATGTCTTTAGCTACGACCAGTTTGAACTAAATTTTATTTTTCTATTAATTCTCAAAACCACTCCCTTGGGAACGATCCCAACCCTTGGTTGGGTTAGTAAACTATTGTAGGATCATAGACACTTGCATCTATAGTTGTGTCTTGATTACGCAAACAGGAAAATGGCACCGCTGCCGAGGAGAGGTGTTATTTGGGAATTCTTAGATTAGTAGAATTTTTGTTCTTCTTAGTCGTCGTTCACTTAACTTATAGTTTTGTTTCTATTGTTTGTGTTGAAAACATAAAGCATGAGTGTTAATGGCAGTAATGGCAGCCAGGTGGGCCATTAAGACGACATCGGAAATCTCAACGATGTCGAAGAGCCCAACATTAATGACCCCATCTCAGGGGAGGTATTGGGGCTATTCGTTTACCTCCAATCGAAGGAAATGCAGTATTACACAGAACGAGTACTATGTTGCAACTCTTGCAACTAAAGGGACTTTTCAGTGGATTGGCTCATGAGGATCCTCACGAGCATCTTCGAAACTTCGCGGATATATGTGGACCATTCTCTTTCCAAAACATCTCTCAGGAGTTAGTTCAGTTATGACTATTCCCTTTCTCCTTGATGGGAGAGGCGTGCAAGTGGCTGGCAGAGTTGCCTCGTGAATCCATCACTTCTTGTGAGGAATTGGTAACCGCATTTAATGTTCAATTTTTTCCGCCTTCGAAGATAATGACCCTTCAGGATAGGATCCAAAGCTTTAAGCATTTGGAGGGCGAGCCAATCTATGAAACTCGGCGAAGGTTCAAAAAGTTGGTGCTGCAATGCCCAACCCACAGTTTGCCGAATAACGTGCTACTTCAATACTTTTACCGGTGTTTGGATTCGGTGAATAAAGGTGTCACTGACCAACTCTTACCTGGAGGCTTAATGCAACAACCATATGCAGTAGCAGCCCAACTTTTAGATGGCATGACAACCATCAACAGAGCATGGTACACTCACGAGTACCAAGTATCCCCTCTCATATTTAAGCTATCTAAGGAGCAGATTGAAAAAGACAATGAGAGAGACCAAAACATGGCCAAAATCATGACACAACTTGACATTCTATCAAAATATATCATGGGGGCTGGTTCCCGTGGTGTCAATGTTGTGGGGGTCAGGCGTGCAAATCCTGAAGAGAGGAAATTTTAAGCCCTATATAACGAGGAGGTAAATTTTCTACCAAATGAAGGCGGGGGCTATCGTTCAAACTACCCCAAGGCAGGGTGGTAACCAAGGCTGGGCTAGAGACGAAGGCTGGAATGATAAAGATCGTGAATGGAGGAACAAAAATCCAAACTGGAAAGACAGGGAGAAGGATAGATATGTGCCTCCCCATGAGCACCAGAAGCTCAATGATTCGGAAGGTGGTAGGTCTAAGGATATGCTCTCGCGTATCCTCAACAAAGTTGAAGGGTTAGAAAAAATGCTAAAAGGCATGAAAGAAGATGTTTCTACCGTTAGCCACATTGTCACCTCCCATTTTATTTCAATCAAGCAGTTGGAGACCCAAATGGGTCATATCTCATCTCACCTCAATCCGAGACAGCAACGGGGTTTGCCTAGTGATACTATGGCTACCCCAAGAGTCAGGTTTGAAGGTGGACTTGAGTCGTACCGCGATGTTAACTAAGGCGCTATTTGGGAGGAAACCCAAAACCCCTTTAATTGCTTTTTATTTCTTGGGAAAATAATAGTGTGTTGTTTGTAGAAGTTAAAGTATGAGAAGTGTTCGAAAAAGTTAAAGATGGCGAGCAATACATCCAGTCGGCAAGTCGCCGAAAGGGTCGGTGAATCCGACCTTATCCACCGTTTGACTTAAGACATCTTTAACATTGGTGTCTATAAAACTCAGCGCGCTTTGGAAATTATTGGCAAATCTCCGCCCATGTCAGCGATCACGATGGAAACCACCGTTTGGACCCCCCGTGAACCAGAGGTCCTGTAAATTTCAGCGAAGAAACTAACCCGTCGGCGTTCTGCCGAGTGAGTAGGCGAGCGTGACTAATGTTGCCGAGTAGGCGAAAACTGGACGGTGTTTTCAAGCCAAAGGTTTAAAAGTTTCAACTTCATTCACTTTCCCTCACTTTTTATCTGTCCAAACTCACACCTGCAATCTAGTTTGTATATTTCTTGTGTTTTTAGAGTATTAGTAGTGCTAATTTGTGCTCAGGATTGGACTACATTACCGCCTAGTGTTTCAATCTTCTCTTTGTCGACACCAAAGACATGACTAAATCAAAAGTTGTGGAAAGAATAAAACCAGCCCAAGGGAAGTCAAAAGGGAGTGCGATAAATGAGGAGGCAGCTACGGCGAAAGGCAAAGCTACAAATATGACCACAACTACTGGGAAAGGCAACGGGAAAAGGCCCACTTCTGAAGGAAAACTATTACCCTGGACGCTAATATTCCATCATGGGCCACAGGATTTTGCAAAGCGGTGCATATCTTTCTGGCAGACACACACTCCATAGACCTTGGTGAATTCGGTATCGCTGTTCCCCCTGAGGTAACTTCGGGCACTAATGCCCATATTCAGAGTACTACATCGGGCACTGAAACTTAGACAGATGGAGCGACTACTTAGATAGGATCCCTTCTTTACATCCCTCTTTGGGTTTCTTTCTTTTACATTTCAGATTCTGTGTTATTTGCATTTGAGGAAAAATTATTTTTATTTATGGTGGGATGAGGCCCACACCTTTTGTGTGATACTTTTGTTTGTGATTTATGTATATATTTGGGATTAATTGTTTAAAATTGTGGTAATACTGCTTTTCTGTGGATGTTTAAGCTTGTGGCTCCATTTATTTTAAATTGCAAAATGATTTTGTCCCTTTCGAATTTTTTTGAATTTTTCACACATTTTCGTCACCCTTTATATGCTCGTGTGTTGAATGTGGTTGTTCCTTGGGAAAATTTGAGTCTCAGATTCAATCAATACCGATGACTTGAATAGTTCTTACAATCGAACGAACATGAATGTACGGCTACAATGAGGCCAAATGAAGTTGCATAGACAATATGTGAACTCTTTGCATCTCGTTGTGATTAGCCATTTATCAAATCGATTCTCTTGTAATGACCATTGCACACTAGAGAAAGTGTGGAGTCTTGTTTGACTTAAGTGTCGATGCCTTGTGTGATAAGTTTACCTGGAACCATGCTTGACAACACCTAGAATTTGCCATGTTGGTCTGGTTGACTAAGTAAGACTTTCTCTTGATATGATCTTAGGCAACCTCGAAGAGTGTGAACCAATTTGACATATACCTCTTTTGTGACCTACCTTATGAGTGTGTGATTCTCTCTTGATGGGAATTTTGATTATCTACATATCATTAATTTTGCATTTTCCAATTAAGATAGCTCTTGTCGATGCTTTGCTAGCCCTTGAATTTCATCCTGGATTCAGCTACATTGTTGATAGCCCCTAAAATGCAGTTAGTTTTATCTATAGCTTCTGTAGGTATAGCTGAATATTATTTGTCTGATTACTCGAACTAGTCCTCTAATTATCCAATGAATATATTTACTTCTTGAGAACAAAACCCTTCTTCAACGAAACAACTTTTTTACGTTCTGTTTGTCAATAAGAATACTTTGGATAAAAAAATAACTACCATTAATGAAACAGTTTAAAAGGTTTCCTTTATGAACAATTTATGAACTTGAAAGATCCGGATCAAATTACCAGCTCAATTTTGTTCTCCTATAAAGTATAAAGTAGCATGCACAAATATGAGGGACTTACATAACATCACCATATCCTCTACTTCAGTAGTTTGCTCTAGTTTCTTCGATGTCCAATCATTAGTCTTACTTGATAAGACAATCATGATTTTTATAACTTGAAGTAATATTCACAAGAGAGAAGCTATGACGAGCAAATACGTAAAAGCAGAGAAGAAATTAAGCCCAAAATGCCATATACCAATGTTACCAAACAACATAAAGCACACCTTTTTCTGTTGTTATCATTCTCTGGCCTGCTGCATGTTTGTATTGGTTTTGTTGGTATAGTTGCATCTATAGGTTTTGTTGGTATAGTTGCAGCCCTTGTAGTGTAGTTAGTTTTATCTATAGGTTTTGTTGGTATAGTTGCATATTAGTGGTTTGATTACTGAAACTACTTGTGCACTGATTTTCTCCTCAGATGTAATAACTTTATGTTGCTATCATTCTCTGGCCTGCTGCCTCTTAGTATTGGTTGGATTTTTGTATATCTTTAATAGGTTTTAAGTGTTCAATACTGATGTAAATTTGATCGGTTGTCATTCCCTATTGAACAGGGGTTTTGAGACATAAATTAATGTATGTGTGCGTATGTATATGTATTGTACATTCAGCAGCCCTGCATTACTGTGGTTTATTTTGTATCTTTCCAGTCTGGTAAGTTGTTGCCTTTTTTTCTTGATTGATATGGGGCCGATTGCTTCAGGTGGAATTCCTTTCATAGATTGCTTCAGGTGGTCTAGTAAATATTTCTTTCGAGTATGAGAACTTGTCCTATCTCGTGATGTTTTCATCAATTGGATTTCATCTTTTGACACATTTATTTTATTTTTCAGGTCATGCGGTATGATGTTCAAAAATTTTGCCTATGAAATATTTCAATATGGCGATCCATTGTGGAATTCTTTGAAGACACTATTTTATTGGATTGGTTATATAATGATACTAGATATTTCGTTAATATAAGTTTAGTTTTAAAGTTATGAGACTATAGTTTGGATTAATACTTCATTTTGTTTTAGATTTGATGAGATATATTATGTTCTATGAATTATATTATATATTTTTTAGCATTTGACAAACATCATCGCATCTAATAGGCTCTCTTTTGATTAGAATTTTGTTGGATTTACGAGTTATAAACTTATCAGTAGAAATGCGAACTAGATAATTTTTTGAATGGATGTAGTCATTATTTATTCTGGCTAACCAATTGGTCGTTAAAGTTTGTGACTTTTAGAGTCAAACTAAGTGAATTTTCTAGCCAAAAATATTGGACGCTAAATGGGGGAAATTAAGATCTTTTCAAAATGATATGCTTACGTTTATAATTGCCACCAAACTATTGTCATTAAAGATATGATCTTTTAGTGGAAAATTTATCGAATTTACCAGCTATAAAGATGGATGCTACATGAACATGATTGTCATTTTAAATTTGATTTAACAACTATTTTAATTGCCACAAGAACTAATGCATTTTTGTGGACAATTTAGAAGGATTTATCGGCTATAAAAATGGACACTACACAAGTATAACTAACTATTTTTATTGGATTTAACAGCCATCTAAATTGCCGTAAGCAATTGCTGCTAGAAAAAATATGTTTTAGCGGCAATTTACTTGGTTTTACTGGCTATAAAAATGGACGCTACATGAGAATAACTAACCACTTTAGTAGCCTTTTTAATTGCCGCAACAAATTGCCACTATATCAAATGAGTTTTAGCGGCAAAAGAGCTTGGCTTTACCAACTTTTGTCCAAATGGCCGCAAAAGCCTTTGCCGACCAAAGGGCATTGACTGGTAATGGCTATAGCGGCCATACTTATGGCCGCTAATGCCATTTTTAATTGCCGTTATATCCTTTTTTTGTTGTAGTGCTTAGGGCATTATTTTAATAGATCTAATGTCCTCAAATGCATATTTTGTGCCAATAACTGATATAAATCCTTGATTTCAGGTATTTGGATTGAGAAACAAAGCATGGACACTAATGAGCAAAAAGAAACAAGGCAGTTTAAAGAACGAAGAAAAGAGGGCTTGATGATCGCCTAACCCATTGGCCAAGTTGCCGAATGTCCATGATCTCGCCTAAAGTTCTAGTGTGCCAAGCGCTGAAGGAGAAAATCAAGTCGGCGATAAAAAGGAGCAGTCGGCGAGTCGCCGAACGGTTCCGCGATAAAGTGCTAGATCGCCCAAAGTTACAGAACTTGAAGATGCTGAATGCCAAAGCAAAAAGGGGATGGAAATGACCAAAGGGCGAATCACCGAGTGGATTGGCGATCCTGACTAATTGCGCCGAATGGTCCTTCGCAGCATATTTTAGGCGACTGTAAATACATTTTTAAATTCATAGTTTCGGAGCAGTTTTCATAATATCTAATTTTATCACTCAGTTTTAGAACTGAGAGTACTGAGACAATATTTTCCTTAGCTTTGAAGATTTAAAAATTTCCATTTTTGAGAAATTGGAAGTGGGTCTTTGAGATTCTTCAACCTTGACCTCTGTAAAGACGAAATTAATCGTACCCAGTTGATGGAAACACAATTTGGTAACGATTTCTATATTTTTATGATGTCTAGCTAAAACTCCAATTCTTGGGGTGTGATTCTGTGATTATGGGTTGATTTAGCTACTGGGTATTGTTAATTGATAGTTTAAATCCTGTTTAAAAGTGATTTCAATCAGTATTTGTGGTTCAATTTAAAGGGTTGTAGTTGCAAATGCGATTCTAACTTCGTGTTTTTGGCTTGCTCGAGAGAGAGATATTAAAACCAAGGTTACTGATTTGATGGTTTGTGGGTATTGGGTTGTCATGGGTTCAGCTCAAGAGAGTGAATCCTAAATCCTCTTCCACACATTCAGCTCGAGAGAGTGAATGGACTAAAGCGTAGGCTGTTCTTAATTGTTGCTTATTGGTGTTCGAGAGAAACCAATTTGATTCGGGGTAAATTGTTCGAGAGAAAATTTATTCCCACTAAAGTCTAGCTTATTCACTGATTTACAGCTATTTACTATCAATTGCAATCACCCATATATTTCCCTACCTTAGCCTATAATCCAATCATATCTCAAGAACCCCCCGTCTCTTTACTTGTTCCTTAGTGTTAATTGCTGCTGTTGTAGTTGATAATTACAGTCAAAACCCCTCATATCTGACACTTGTGTCATCCTAAATTTGAAACCATGCTTTTATTCGTAAATGTTTTTACCTATGATTGACTTGAACATATATGTGCTTGGCTCTTGAATCATAAGCATATACCACTCCTTGTCGGATTCGACCCCAACTCACTTAGTTGGGTTAGATTACTGACTAACGATCATTGGCACTTAGTATTGGAAGAAGTGTCCTGATACGTGAAATCAAAATGGCGCCGCTGCTGGGGACTGGTGTTGTTTAAGATTCTTTAGCTAAGTTGAATTTTGTTCCTGTTAGTTATAGTTGAACTTATTTTTAGTTTTGGTTTTCGTGTTGCTTGTTTAGAGCAGAATAAACGAGCATGTCTTGTAGCAATGATGACCAAATGGACCTCTCTCCTTTAAGAATGATGATTCTTAGGGATAATATCCTAAGTTTCAGGCAAATAGAGGGTGAGTCGATCCATGAGTTGTGGCTGAGATTTAATTCATTATTACTGCAATGCCCAACGCATGGAATCTTAGATAACATACTATGGACTGCTTCTATAGAGGTCTTGGTCTGGTAAATAGAGGAGTGGCTGACCAAATGTCTTCGGGGGGTCTCTCACGACTGCCTTATGCAATAGCAGCCCAGCTCCTTGATCACATGACAAAGACCAACAAGGAGACTGAGAAAGACTAGATCCTTGCCACACTGTTAACTCAGCTGGATCTAGTGGCCAAAAAGATCTTCGAATTGGAAGCACCGGACAAAAAGAAAGACCGGTACATTCCTCCTCACGAGTGTATCAATCCCAAGGTGTACGAGGGTGGACAAATAGGCGAGATCGACTTGGACCGTCGTTGGACTCAAGACTATTTCAAATAGGAGTTTGTGAAACTCAGTGAGCCCAGGAGAAACTTGGCGAATCATCGACCAGGTCGGCAATCACGATCTAATTCGCCGTTTGGACCCCCACATTAACTGGAGGTCCTGTAAAACTCGACAAGGTAAGTTCCCACTCGGCGTGTAACCGAGTGGGTCAGTGAGCAAAACAAATGTCGCTGAATGGGCGACAACTAGATGGTTTTCGAAGGCTAAAGGTTTAAACTTTTAAACTCCTTCACTTACCCTCACTTTTAATCTTCCTAAACTCACACCCACACTTTAGTATTCAATATTTTTGCATTTTTACCGTATTTTAGTCGTCGAATATGTGTTCTGAGTGGATTACTTTGCCGCCTAGCTTATCAAATCTAGATTATTCAGAATCTAAGTTTGGTTTTTCGAACCCCGAATTCATTTTTAGAAATTTGTACTCATTTGCAATGATCTTATCTTAGTGATGTGTGCTGGGCCTCTCTAATCATAATGGTATATGTGTGTGCCCATTTTAATTCCAACTTTTTGCCAGTATTGCCTTTATTGTTGAATTCCCGTGGTTTTGTGCCTTAATAATTGGTTAAAATTTGTGGGGTTGTGCTTGCATGTTGTTGGGTCTAGTCGGGTGAAGTCTAAGTAGCCCGTATTTGTGCCAAATGACATATTTTGCCCAATGATGGAGCAATTGACATCATTCTTAAAGGCAAAAGTCGTCAAATGGCCAAATTTGGCCAAACCGCGAGAAGTCTGAGTATCTCTGGGACATGGGTGTAATGGGTCTTAGTTTAATTTGATGGGTTCATGTTTCGATTTTCTTTTTGGGGGTTGCGGGGTTGAATTAGAGAAGATGTTGGAAAGTAGGCACATTGGGTCGTTTGGCGAGCTGGGTCGAGCTCACCGAACCACTCGGCGATTCGCCGAAGTTCCCCACCTCACCGTTAATTTCATACTAAATGTCAAGTTTGGTTTGTAACTTTCGGTGAGAAGCCTGAGGTCACCGAAGGCACTCGGTGACTCACCGAAAGTCTTCCTTAATCGCCCTTTGTCTGCACCCCTGACCCTTAATTTCACAATAACTTTCGGCGGACTAATGCTTGCTCGCTAAATGCTGTCGGCGATTCACCAAAAGGTCTTCCCATCGTCGACATGCCAAAATTTTATGAGATTTTTGAGCCAATCCTTTCGGCAAGCCCGATTTAGCTCGCCAATGAGATTTTGTGACTCGCCGACCGGTTCGGCGAGTATATCTGCAACTATTGTTCTATGCTTTTAATTGAATCGTTTTTAACTTTTTCCTGATGTTTTGCTGATATGGCAAAGACAAACACAGACATGCCACCCCGCTAAAGAGCATGGGATATTGTGATAAACGAATGGGGATCAAACCCTTCCAAAAAGGGAAGGCAAGAGCCTCCAAATGGAGGCAAGGGAAAAGGTAAAAGGCACGTATCTGAGGCTCCGGAGCACAACTACGGTAGTGAGGGTGCCCATACAACATTCTCTGAGCCGGAGGACGACCAGCCTCTACAGTCTCGGCAGGGTGAGATCCGTGCTAGATCTTGCCCTGACTCAGCTAGAGTCCCTTCAGCCTCTACCCCAGAAAGTTCAGTGCCAACTCCGGCACCTTTTGTGGCTCCGGTACCATCAGTAGTACCTCCTCCCAGGCTTCTCAACAGGTTGAAAGGCGATGGATTGCGAACTATCCTAGATGAGAAATTGTTATCGAGAGAGAGCGTTGAGGGAAAATACTCCGGGGTTAGGGACACCTTCCACATCTATCGATTCAAGTAGTTCACCAGCCCCCAAGGCCCCTATATTCCTTCATGGGTCTGGTAGTTCTATACAATGTATGGTGACTTGGTTCCAAAGAGCAAGAAGAAGGCCAGCGAGTTCAGACTGGTTTAGTCGGTTATGGTCCAGGGTAAGGATGTTGGATGCAATAGCGAGTACGTCAATACCGTACTTGACACGGGGTAACTTGTGAGTACGAATGAGAATGATGAAGAAAAGGAAAGAAAGTGTTGTCCACACCACATTTCATGAGGATTACAACCATTGAGCCTAAATGACCATAGCTTTGCACTCAGCCCCATTTCAAGCCTTGAAAAGATCTTTTTGATCTTGAGTGAGCTGAAACGATTGTTGGTTGGAAAATAAGGGCAAACCTATAAGTGAAATCATGCATTGTGTTTATCTTTATGAGTGTGAGTGTTGCATTTTATTTCAGATCTTTAAATTGTTGAACCATTGTGTGTGAATATGGAATCATTCTTTGTGTGAGGGCATTTGAGTACCTTTGTAGAGCTTGGACCTGCATTTGAAGAAAGTATTGTGAACTTGAGAATCTTTGATAATGGTGAGTCACAACTTAAATCTTTAAGTGCACAATTGATCCTTGCATGAGTAAATTGAGTCTTTTTTGTGCGCCTTCATGATTGAGTCTTGTGTAGCACTATTTGAGACATCCTTTTTTAGCTGCTGAACTTTATTTTTACTTTAGGACAAGCAAAAGTTTAAGTTGGGGGTGTTGATGAGTCCACGGTTTGGACTCATTTAGGGCTTTATTTTAATAGATTTAGTGTCCAGAAATGCATATTTTGTGCCAATAACTGATGTAAATCCTTGATTTCAGGTATTTGTATTGAGGAACAAAGCATGGATACTAATGAGCAAAAAGGAACAAGGCAGTTGAAAGAACGAAGAAAAGAGGGCCTAATGATCGCCTAAGCCATTGGGCGAGTCGCCAAATGGACATGATCTCACCTAAAGTTCTAATGTGCCAAGCCCTGAAGGAGAAAATCAAGTCGGTGATAGAAAGGAGAGGTTGTCGAGTCGTTGAACAGTTCCGCGATGCAGTGCTAGATCGCCCAAAGTTACAGAACTTGAAGATGCTGAAGGCCAGAGAAAAAAGGCGATGTAATTGACCAAAGAGCGGATCGCCGAGTGGATCGCTGATCCCGACTTATTGGGCCGAATGGTCCTTCGCAACATATTTTTGGTGAATATAAATACATTTTTAAATTCTTAGTTTAGGATCAGTTTTCATAATATCTAATTTTATCACTCAATTTTAGAACTGAGAATACTGAGACAATATTTTCCTTAGCTTTGAAGATTTCCATTTTGAGAAATTGGAAGTGGGTCTTTGAGATTCTTCAACCTTGACCTTTGTAAAGATGAAATTAATCGTACCCAATTGATGGAAACACAATTCGGTAACGATTTCTATCTTTTTATGATGTCTAGCAAAAAAACCAATTCTTGGGGTGTGATTATATGATTATGGGTTGATTTAGCTACTGGGTATTGTCAATTGATAGTTTAAATCCTGTTTAAAAGTGAGTTCAATCAGTAATTGTGGTTTAATTTGAAGGGTTGTAATTGCAATTGCAATTCTAACTTCGTGTTTTTGGCTTGCTCGAAAGAGAGGTTTTAAAACCAAGGTTACTAATTTGATGGTCTGTGGGTACTGGGTTGTCTTGGATTCAGTTCGAGAGAGTGAATCCTAAATCATTTTCCACACATTCAGCTCGAGAGAGTGAATGGACTAAAGTGTAGGCTATTCTTAATTGCTGCTTATTGGTGTTCGAGAGAAACACATTTGATTCGGGGTAAATTGTTCCAGAGAAAGTTTATCCCCACTAAAGTCTAGCTTATTCACTGATTTACGGTTATTTACTATTAATTGCAATCACCCATTTGCCTACCTTAGCCTATAATCCAATCACATCCCAAGAACCCGTCTCTTTACTTGTTCCTTAGTGTTAATTGTTGTTGTTGTAGTTGATAATTACAATTTACAATCAAATCCCCCCCCCTATTTGACACTTGTGTCAACCTAAATTTGAAACCATTCTTTTATTCATAAATATTTTGACCTATGATTGACTTGAACATATTTGTACTTGGCTCTTGAATTTTAAGCACGTAACAGTCCCTGTGGGATTCGACCCCAACTCACTTAATTGGGTTATATTACTGACTAACGATCATTGGTACTTAGTATTGGAAGTAGTGTCCTGATACGTGAAATCAAGAGGATCAATGATATTAAAGAGGTAGGAAGGAAAAATACTCTTAGCTTATATAAACCTATGTTCTGAGGTATTTCATCACTTATAGTATTTAAATTATTTGGTTCGTGCATGATTTTTCTCATCACTGCAATAGTTTTGCAACCATTGTTCCCAATTACCATTCATTTTTCAGCAACTCAATTACCCACGCATTAAAAAATAAATGAAATCTTGGAAAGATGATGTGACTAATAAATCTGATGAATCAAATGATGACATGATTGAACAAAAGGGGATTGAGATTCAAAAGTTTTCATAGGATGACTCTAAGACTATTGTTTATCACATGAGATGGAATGATGAATCTAAATTACCTGCATGCAGACTACATTAGAAAGGAGGACATGAATATCATAGTTGTGCAAAAAAATTAGTAGTTACTTTCATCCATGCTAAATAATTATTGAAGTTTTGTCCATTTTTGTCGTACCACCAAAGTACTTCAGCCCCGAAACTTTTAGGCTAATTTTATCGAACAATAGATAATGAATTTCAATCTAATTCTATTTTTTTAATCTCTGAATTGTTCCGCAAATGGAATTCCTTGTCCTTGCGTTGGTTTCTTTCCTAAAAGGATCAAAGTTCTAAGTTCTAGTGTCCTTGTCCTTGCATACTACATTTAAAGAACGAACATGAAATTAAAGATGTGTCAACAAACATGTTGTGTCTTTCCTTCCCGCTAAATCGTTAATGATATTTCGGGAAATGTCCAAAGAAGAGAATCATTAGATAGTTAGTCCATTGTTATCATACTAGCAAAGAACTACATATAATAAATTTTCACTCTACTTTTAACAAATATCAAATAAGGAATTTCAATCTAATCCTATTTTCTTTTATCTCTTGACCGTTCTGCGAATAGAGTCTCATGTCATTTACTTTATATCTTTCTTTAAAGTTCCAAAGTTCTAAGTTCTACCGAGGGGTTAGTTCTTTGTCAAGAATGCAAGATTTATTATGATTGAAATAATGTAATCGAAGATTGGAAACTTATTCTTCCTCGTCAATATTATCATTCATTTGTTCAAGTTATGTTATTGCATTTGATCCTCAGGATAATATTAAATCATATTATCACTGCAGTCCCTCCTCTTGATCAGCCAATTCACTTATTTTGAGATTTATTCATCTCAATCTAATTCTGGGAGGTGCTCTTCCTAAAATTGTCTTAGATAGAATATAGAATTGTTATTGGTGGGAAATATTATATGAGGGTGGTGACTTACTGAAATAAAACATCAAATGATGTACCCACATCTAATGTGAAAAATGAGATCACAATAGAGTATGAGTTATGCTATGTAACTATATAGAATGAATATGGGGATATTTATATGTTTATTAGATATATATGAAGGAATGGGAATGTGTAAGTGCAGTGCGTATGTAAATCTTGGACACAAAAAATCTTGAGAAAAGTTTCTTCATTAACAGTTGTATTGTGTCGTGTAGCATACAACCTTATATTTAGTTTCGAAAGACTTTATGGTTATCTTTATTACTTAAGGATATATCCTTATCACTTCAGGGATCATAAGGTTCTCCATAGATATTTAATATAAGAAAACATCTCCAGACTTAGACCAGCAGATGCTACTGATGAGGAGTTTAAGGCCTATGAGAAATGGGTCAAGGCTGATGAGATGGCAAGGTGCTACATTCTTGCCTCAATATCGAATGTCTTGCAGCATCAACATCAGTCTGTGATATCTGCTTAAGATATGCTCGAATCTCTCAAAGAGATGTTCAGAGAGCAAAATCGTGCTGCCAAGCAGACTACCATGAAGGCTATCTTGACCACAAAAATGGTTGAAGGATCACCTGTCAAGGATCATGTGCTGAACATGATGAGTTATCGGAATGAGCTGGAGATACTTGGTGCTGCTATTGATAAGGAATATCAGGTTGAGATGATCCTACAGACTCTGCCGGACAGTTTTCAACAGTTTTTCTTGAATTATAATATGAACAAGATGGATTTGTCTCTTGCGAAATTGTTGATTGAACTAACAGCGGCAAAATCCATTATCAAACAACAAACTCCTCCCTCTGTGGCATACATGGTGGGCAAACCTGTCATTTCTTTGTCTAAGCCGGCTAAATCTCAAAAGAAGAAGAAGAAGTTGTGCAAGGTTGTGCCACCCGGAGGTGCTACATGTGGTGTGGCTAAGCCTAAGGGCAAGTGCTACCACTGCAAGCAGCCTGGTCACCACAAGAGGCAATGCCCTCACTATCAAGCCAAAATGAAGAACAAAGGTAATTCTTGTTTAAATGTTGTTGAAACCTGTTTAGTGGTTGTTTCTACCCAATTATGGGATGTAGATTCGGGAGCAACTCACTATGTCTGCACTTCTTTGCATGGGTTTCAGGAAACGCAGCGGCTAAGTGAGAATGAAGTTTCATTTTTCAGGCGAATGGGGAACCAGCACTAGTCCTAGCAATAGGAAATATCTCTTTTTCTTTTAGTAGTTCCAGAATTCTATTTTTAAAAGATGTTCTTTATGTACCTTCGATAAGAAGGAATTTGCTTTCAGTTTAAAAAATAATGGATGTTGGTTATGATGTTTTATTTGCAAATAACTGTGTTGTTATTAAGTATATGATAAACAATTCATCCATAGTGCTCCTAAAATATGTCATCTCTTTGTATTTGAAGTCTCCCATGACATGCTACACTATAATGAATTAAATAATATTGATATTTCTTGTAAAAGAAAACGTATTTCTGAATTGAGTCAAACTTACATATGGCACTTACGTTTATGTCCTATCAATATAAATAGGATTTCAAGGTTAGTTTCTGATGGACCTCTGAGTTCATTGAAAGTGGAGGCACTACCAACCTGTGAATCTTGTTTAGAAGGTAAAATGACAAAGAGACATTTCCCTTCCAAAGGAAATAGAGCCAATAATAAGTTAGAATTAATTCATTCTGATTTGTGCGGTCCTATGAATATACGAGCAAGAGGGGATTTTGAGTATTTTGTAACTTTCACAGATGACTACTCAAAATATGGATAAATTTATTTGTTGCGCCACAAATCTGAATGCTTTGAGAAGTTCAAAGAATTCAAGATAGAAACGGAAAAGCAACATGGTAAACATATCCTAACATTACGATCAGATCGGGGTGGTGAATAACTTTCGGCGAAATTCGTTAAGTACTTATCACAATCGGGCATTACATCTCAATATTCTGCCCCAGGAACACCACAACAAAATGGTGGGGAAGAACAGAGAAATAGAACTCTTTTTGAAATGGTTAGATCAATGTTAAGTTATTCAGATTTGTCTTTTAGCTTTTGGGGATATGCCTTAGAAACTGCAAATTACATTCTGAATTTGGTTCCTTCCAAATCTATTCCTTTAACCCCATCCGAATTGTGGAATGGGCGCAAGCCTAGTGTACGGCATATTCGAGTTTGGGGACGTCCAGCACATGTATTAAAAGGGAAAACAAGTAAGTTGGAATCAAGGACAGAAGTGTGCATTTTCATTAGATATCCAAAAGCAACTAAAGGAGGTTTATTTTATTGTCCTAAGGAATAAAAGGTAATTGTTTCAACAAATGTCATGTTTCTGGAACAGGACTATTTAATTAACCATGTTCCTAGAAGTAAACTTGTGTTACAGGAACTAAGCAAAGGAATACCTACTAATGAAACATCAACACAACTACCTAAAACAATTGTTGACATACCATTGCATCCACATAGTGGAAGGAATATCAGTCGAAAAGAGGTTACTCAAGAGGATGCTCAAAAGCATACTCAAGACATCTCACTATCACAACGTAGTGGGAGTAATGTCGCGCAACCTGAAATTGTGGAGGAAGTAGTTCAGAATGTTCATAATTTATTTCAAGATGTAGCAAATCTTGTAGTTGCTAGTCGTCGTAGTGGGAGAGTTATTAGAAAACCACAATGGTTTACGCTCTTGGGAGAATAATATGATAGAATCCCTAAAGAGACTAATACAGAACCATTAAATTATGCCGAAGCACTACATGATAAAGATACTGAAATGTGGGTTGTTGCTATGAAATCTGAAATGGAATCTATGTACTCAAACCAAGTCTGGGATCTTGTGGGACCACCAATAGGTGTTAAGCTTATTGGTTGTAAGTGTATCTACAAGAAAAAGAGAGGTGTGGATGGAAAAGTGAAAACTTTTAAGACTCGGCTTGTTGCGAAAGGGTTTACTCAAAAAGAAGGAATTGATTATGAGGAAACTTTTTCGCCTGTAGCCATGCTTACATCCATTAGGATTCTCTTATCCATTGCTGCTCATTATAATTATGAGATTTGGCAAATGGATGTCAAGAAAGCTTTTTTAAACGGAAGTTTTGAAAAGTGCATATATATATGGCACAACCAGAAGGTTTCATGGTAAATGGCAATGAACCCATGGTTTGTAAACTTAAGAGATCCATTTATGGATTGAAACAGGCATCTCGGGCATGGACCTTTTGTTTTGACAATTCGATTAAAACTTTTGGTTTTGATCAGTTTGAAAATGAATCATGTATCTATAAGAAATGGGAGGGAGATAGAGTAACATTTTTGATTATGTACGTAGATGACATCTTGCTCATAGGAAATAATGTGAGCATGTTTAATTCTGTTAAAGAGTGGTTGTCGTCGCGTTTTGATATGAAAGACTTGGGAGAAACGACTCATATCCTTGGGATTAAGCTTTTGTGAGATCGCAAACAAAGAATATTAGGCTTGTCTCAAGAACTTTATATTGATACTATTCTTGCGAGGTTTAGCATGCAAAATTCCAAAAAGGGGTTTCTTCCTTTTAGACATGGAATTAATTTATCAAAGGATCAGTTGCTTAAAACGACCGACGAGATAGAAAGGATGAAGGCAGTCAGTCCCCTACGCTTCTGTTGTAGGGAGTCTTATGTATGCTATGTTATGCACCAGACCGGATATCTGCTTTGTTTGTAGGCATGGTTAGCAGATTTCAGTCTAACCCTGAGCAAGAACATTGGACTGCAGTCAAGCATATCATCAAGTACCTTAAAAGGACTAGGGATTATATTCTTGTTTCCACCCTGGCAATCTTGTACCTATTGAATATACAGATTCAGATTTCCAGTTAGATATTGATTTTAGAAAATCGGCCTCAGGATATGTATTTACTCTGGGAGGTGGAGCGATAGTTTGGAGGAGCATAAAGTAATCTTGTGTTGCTGATTCCACCATGGAAGCTGAATATGTAGCTGCATCTGAGGCGGCTAAAGAGGCTGTTTGGCTCAGAAACTTTTTAAAAGAGCTCGAAGTGGTTCCTTCTATTGAAGCACCAATTACACTCTATTGTGATAATAGTGGTGCAGTTGCCAACTCAAAAGAACCACGAAGCCATAAAATGGGTAAGCACATTGAGAGGAAATATCACTTGATTCATGATATAACTCAAATGGGTGATGTAAGAGTTTTGAAGATTGAATCGAAGAACAATTTGGCGGATCCATTTACCAAAGCCTTACCTCAGAAGTCTTTTGATAAGCATGTGGTTGAAATGGGTGTTAAAATTGTACATGCATGGTTGTGAGTCTAAGTGGGAGATTGTTGGGATATACTATTAGCCATATGGTTGAGTTATAGTATTGATTTTAATCCTTTATAAAGACTTTACGCTTTATGTAAATTGTTACAATAAAGTTTTTATTTGAATAGATCATTGTGTTTATATGTGTGTCCATTGCTTATATAGTAGACGATTATTGGTTATGGAGTTGCTTAACTCATACGCGAAAGATTAAAATTGTTGGTTCTTATAAGTCATAAATTAAATGTTCACAATCAAAGATGAAATTAGACAAACATCTTGATGATTGTAACACAAGATTAAATGTAATTTAATCTTAATTATGGGAATGGTAAAATTCCAACTTCATGTGTTAGTACATTTTGCATGTATTGAACTGACCAAATTGAGATATGCATTTAGGTTCTGAATTTCAATAAATAATAACTCTAGTCCATTACATGAGCTTATACTCCTAATCTTGATGTAGTTATTATGATCTATGTAGTTTGCTTTATTATTTTCATCTATTAAAAGGTGAGACTCTATGATGAGTCAAAAAAATTCCTAATGGATTGGATAAAAACAAATTACATTCGTGAAATAATAATTAGCAGATAGAACCATATCTCGAATATGAGAAAGAAGACACCCCTTTATGGTTGCTTGTAGGTAGTCACGTGAAAACCCTGCAAGTGGATTATATATGTATATCCGTCACGTGAATTAATTAAGCGTAAAGATAAAGGATTAAATTAATCAATGGATTAAAGTTTTTCAGATGTTTAGTTTAATTGATTGGTGTCGGTAATTCTAACATGGGGAGTTAAATAAGTTGTAACGAAAAAAAAAATTGAAATTAAATAGATTAGTGCAGTTGCAGAGTTTTAGTGGTACAATCTGTGATTTATTATGATATGGTTAATTCATGCTTTTTACGAATTAAATATTATAATTGAAAGCCTCTGCTAATAAATTTGTGGTCCCTACTATGCATATTAATTGATCGAGTTCGGAAAAGAAAAGGACTGTTAGTATTTTGTTTAGATTAGGAATAAATTGTTTTTCACTTTTATTAGTTTAAAAGAGAAAAACTTTTTCTTTCCTTAAAAGAAGAAAAAAAGAAAATATTGCAATGTTTTATTTCCTTAGAAGATGAAAGAAACAAATAATAGTGTTTAATGGTTATCAGTGGCTATTAATGGTGTTTAATGGTTGTTGATTACCCTTGGTGTTTAATGACTTTCTAAATACACTTATTGATATTTAGTGGTTGTTGATAACTATTGATCATGGTTGTTAGATACTCTTATCCATGTAAAAATACACTTAATGGTATTTAATGGTTGTTGATGACTATTGATCATGGTTATTGGATACACTTAACAGTGTCCAACTACACCTAAAGGTATTTAATTACTATTAATGACCATTAATTATGACTAGAAACATTTCATCTTCCAAACTTTCCCTTATACTGAAAAGTATAAATAGGGGTGGTGGTTCTCAAGGAAAGGATATCCTTTTTCTGAAAATTTCTTGCCCACACAAGACTTGATTAAGAAAGTTAGTCAGGAATTAGTAGAAGACTGCAATTCTGGAGTCCTAGTCCCTGAACGAGTTGTGTGAAAGCTACAAAAGGTTAGAGTTTCACAATTCATTTAGATTACATAATTATGCTTTTATGTAAGTTTGTGATTCTGAAAAATGCTTCCGCTGTGCATATTTTAACAGTATTGACAGTATTAAAATCAAAATATTTGAACTAGTCAAGTACCTTTTCAATGTAATGAGACTGTGGCAATGCTAAACATTATGGAGTTCTAAGGATTCTTATACCTAAGATCACATCAGCAACTCCAAGATCTTTCATATCAAAGTTGCTCTCTAACATATGTTTGGTAGGATTTATGTCATTAGTGTCTCTACTGATTATCAACATGTCATCAACATACAAACAAACAATGAATTTGAGATTTGGAGTGTCTTTAATGTAAATACATTAATCACTTCTATCATTCTTAAATCCATTTACCAACATGGTTTGGTCAAATTCCTCATGTCATTGTTTGGGAGCTTGGTTTAGTCGATAAAGTGAGTTAATAAGTTAGGACATTTTATTTTCTTTACCAAGAACCACAAAACCCTTGGGTTATTCCATGTAAATTTCTTCCTCCAAGTAGTCATTTAAGAAATTTGATTTTACATCCATTTGATGAATTTGAAGGTCATATGCCACAACTAATGCAATTAACGTCTGAATGAATGTAATTCTAATTACTGGTGAGTATGTGTTGCAAAAATCAAGACCTTTTTATTTAAAGCCTTTGACAAAAAGTATTGCTTTCTATTTTTCAATAGTTCTATCGAATATCATTTTCCTTATGAAGATTCACTTTGAACCCAAATATTTATTTTCTGGAGGAAGATCAATTAACTTCCAATATGGTTACTCAAGATTTAATCAATCTCACTGTTGACACCATATTTCTAGAATGACAAGTCCACAGAAGACATAGGAAATGTTACCAAATAATATTCGAATAAAGTAGATGTCCTTTGACATTTACAACACTTCTGAATCTCTTTATTAAGTACATTCTCCTTTTGTTCTTTCCAATGCCTTTTACAGCCTTCATTAGATTACTAAAGTCTAGTTTTATAGTCCACTTTCTAAGGTCCTATTTTGATTTTATTTAAGAATAGGAACTTGGACTTTGCCTAGAAACTCCCACACTTTGACATATTTCAAGTTGGATTTTCTTCCTTTCCATTTCTCATATGGAAGAGATTGTGTTCTAAACAAACAAAACTTTTTATTGTTTTTCTTCTATATAGATAAAATTCTTTGTTGTTTCCATTTGCTGTAAGGATAGCTTCTCCATACAAGTTTAGCAGTAAACTTTAACTTATGAGTAATCCATTCATCATTTCCTTCGAAGTTCTATTTTTTTCTTTATTCAATAACATTAGATTGAGGTGAATAGGGCAGTAGTTTGATGGATAATTCCACTTTCCAAACATATTTTTGTAAAAAGAGATTTATATTCTCTATTCCTATCACTTTTTGTTTTTTTCCCAACTGATTTTCCACTTCAACATTATATTGCCTCAACGTTTCTGTTGCTTCATCCTTGCCATTCAACAAATAGACAGAACCGTATCTAATGCAAATGTCAATAAAAGTTATGAGATACTTTTGTCCATCACAAGATGGTGTTGACTTCATATCACAAATGCCAGTGTAAATCAACTCAAGGGATTATAATTTCTTTCGACAAATTTATAAGAATTTATACCATACTTAGATTCAACACAAACTTGACATTTTTGTTTATTCCACTCAAAGTTAGACAAAACTTTATGTTGATCAATTTTTCTAGAAAGGTTTTGTAATTGACATATCCCCAGTGTTCATGTCACAAATAATTTGACTCAAGCACGTAAGAACAAATACAAATATTGAGTTAGAAAAACTCTCTGCGATGTAGCTTTTTCTCACAAATATTTAGTTTCTACTTATTACAATTTTGTTTGCTACAAACATTGTTTAGAGTCAGCACCTTGTCAAATGTCCTTTATAGAACTACCCATGAACATAGTAATATCAGGTCCAATAAAGGCAATATAATCGAAATTCTTATTTTACAAACGATGACAAATGACTATTCATCAACATTCATATCTATATAAATAGTTATATTTTAATAGACATATCTTTTCATGAAAAATCACAACATTTTAAGTGACACTCTTTCATAAAAGAACAAACTTATTTTAAACAAGTATATTTATAATTTGAGTTTCATAATAGTCATACCATATACTAGTAAAAGAGAAACTGAACGACCGCAATATAAAATACACTCAAAAGTTTTTGTGGGTCTAACATATTACAAAAGTATCATTCAATTATTTCATATCTTATGCTCCAAATTTAAATTAGACACTAAGTCTAATTTTATCTTTATCATAAGCAAAGAACCCTCACATTTTAAATATTATCTCAATTTTTTTCCAAGTATTTGAATATAGTTTTTTCACATATTTTAAAATGTCATTAGCAACATGAAATCTCTTTTGGAAATATTATACTACAAAAGAATTATAGTGCTTCAATTCCCTTTGACAATCCTTACACAATGACAAAGTTCCTTCCATAGAGGCACCTATAGCAGGCACAAAATCACAGATATTAAGTACCTGACCTTTTTTTTTGCAATCACAATTATACATACCACTCAGTATTTAGAATACTAACAATAAAGATAATTTTTTTTGTACAATTTGTTTCTATTTAACAATGAAGTTTTAAATTCTTCAAATCTTCAACTGGATTTTTTTTTCATGTGGATGAAGCTTTTATGACTTCAAATCAATTTCAAATTGAAACGGAGTAGAAAATTAAAAGTACAACACTGACTTAATAAGTGAAGTTTTAATATTCTTCAAACTAATCGAACAATCTAATGTATCCAGAGTAGAAAACTACAAAAGTTTTTACTCTACAAAAATAAGACACAATCAAATTTCACACTAGTACAAAACTACAAATGTTTTTTAGTCTCCAAAAAGAATAAAACATAGTCTTAGATTATAACATAGATATGCTTTTCTTTTCAAATAGTCTTCCAACTAAAATATTTTGACATAATATCTTATCAAACAAAAATATGTTTACCTTATTCTGCAAACTAAAGAATTTTAAAGAAAACACTATTTGCGAAGGTCCAATTTAGAAGGCTGAAATTGACCATTAGAAAACAAAACAATGGCCAATAAAAAGAATTCTCCTTTGAAGTTGATTTTAATGTGCATAAAACCAGGCGAAGAGTCTAATTACATTACCCTTAGAGAATACTTTTCCAGATTCCACTTTTTCCTTTTCTGGCTCTAATTTTGTGTAACCTCAATTATGAATATTATGAATTTGAAAAAAGACTCTCGCCCTATGAAAGCGATACTCTAACCGCTGAGTCAAGTAGGTCAGCAAATCCTTGACTCCTCAAATATAATGGAATTTCACACCTGGGAGTCTTTTACAAGGAAAATTCATTCAAAAAACATAAGATTTTCAGATCTTTTTTCAAAGACACACATGATAAATATCATAAGATTTAAATTTTAGAAACAATCTTCCTCCTTAGATAAATAATAAGAAGGTTGCCTGGTGTAATCTTTAACTAGAATACTATAAATTCTTCTGGTACATTACCACTTTGACCTTGCTAAACATGGCATCGAATTCAGGAGAAGTAGTGCATTAATCTTCTACTACCATGATCTATTTCCCTCAATTAGTATTATACAAGAAATATCAACAGCAAAGTAATTTCCATAAGATTATAGCTCATCATGTATTCCTAAGATACTTAAGGAAATTATTCCCCTCAATGTACCCGAGGTTAATGGAATATATCCTCCTAGGATAGAATGATCTTACTCACCGGTGTATCGATATCTATACCTATGGTCTTATTGAACCACTTAACAACAGTAAAGTACACTTCAAATACTACATTTAAAAGAAGAGAAAGATAAAAAAATTGGTTCTCTTAAAATAAGAGGAAATCACTCTATTTATAGACAACAAAAGGTAGTGAGAAAACGTTCTTATTGTGCCTTACCGAAAATGTCACAACCTTCAGGAAAAGTCACAATCTTTCGGAAAGGTCACAATCCTTTATAAAAGTCACAACTTTACATAAAAGTCACAACTCCTCATAAAAGCCACAACTTTTCATTAAAGTCACACCTCTTCATAAAAGTCACAACTCTTCATTTTCCATTCACACATTTTAGAACCGAATAATCCCCCGCATGAATGGGGAATCACTCCAAGACAATGAAATGGACAAGTGTGTATACTTTACAAGCAAGAGTTAATTGCATCTGGATAATTAGGTTTCCCTTTGAACTTTCCATCTGAACGCATGTCGTATATACTCGATCAATCGATAGATGTGATATCTTGAAACTGTCAAGATTTGGTGTATACCTAGACAACCATATGTCACACACTCAACCCTTTACCATTTATGGTTCTGACGGTTGTGTTCGTTTCAACCATGAACACCTCTTGGTTTCATGGGTGTATAAAAAATAGGCCTTTTACAATTCTTCTTTGAAGCGACTTCAACTTCACACTCATATATGTGATATCTAACATGTGTTATCGCGTACATACACTATTTCCTAAAATCTGTGAAACTTAGCACATTATTAAAAACTTAAGGTTTTATTAACTCGTTAACAACCAATAATGTTTCATCCTTATTCGTGAACATTGACTTCATCATAAGATTAAATTGAGTTGGTTGACAATGTTGAACCTTCAGTCACAACTTTGTTTTCTCCTTGAACCTAGCTTTTGGGATCTCCATTTTGCTAGGTAAAGTTACCGCCATGATAACTTGTACTAAGCCGTAAACTCATTCCCTTAGATGATCTTTCAACTTTTTCTCTAGTTAGGCCTTTTTGTAAGTGGATTTGACACATTTTCCTTTGACTTTATATAGTCGAATGTGATAATTCCATTAGAGAGTAGTTTTCTAACGTTATTATAACTATGTCTTATATGGAAAGACTTTTCATTATACATTTTGCTCCATGCCCTACCTACTGCATCTTAACAATCAAAGTGAATGCATACTGATGTCAAAGGTTTGGCCCAAAACAGCATATTTGTCAAGAAATTCCAAAGTTTTTCAACTTATTCACCATCCTTATCTAGAGCGACAAGCTCACATGTCATTGTGGATCTAGTGATACATGTCTCTTTGGAAGATTTCCCAGTGATTACTCCTCCAGAAAAAGTAAATACATGTCCATTTGTGGATTTTTCTTCAATTGATCTGGTGATCGAATTTGCATCACTATATCCTTTCAATAGTGTTAGATATTCATCATAAAATGAGAAAATTCAATATATATGACATGCTCCATAGTCGGGTATTGATTTCTAAAATATTAAAATGAATAAATCTTGCTTCAATTACAACACCCAACTTGAAATCTAAGGAAAAATGCTTCAAACCAACAAGAATAATGTTTTTGTTCTCAATCTCTCTTTCCACAATGTTGAATGCCTTGTCTCTCTTCAAAAATATCAATATATACTAATCCAAAATTTGGCCTTTTTGGGGCCAATCGGCGAGGAAAGTGGGGCTTCGCCGACCAGTTGGGGAATCGCCAATAACTCTTGTCCATCGCCCTCTTAGCTCAGTTTTTCATCCATTTCGTACTATATCCTTCGACGGTCTATGTCGGGGTTCGCCAAGTGGTGCGACAATGCGCCCTTTGTTCCTTTTTATCGCCACTCTGCTTGAAGCTTCATTGATAGTCTTGTACACTTCGACGGACACAATCCCTCTTCACCGATCCATTCAGAGAGTTTCCAATAGGGAACACCCTTCGCCTAAATTTCTCTCATCTCAAAGGTATTGTTCTGTTAAAATTGGGCGGGCTATAAGCCACTTAGTGGACCACCGAGTGGTCTTGGCGATCACCAAGATCGCTTTTTTCCCCTTCTTCAGCTTGTTAGTTCCTTTTTGTCTCGTATTGTCCTTGCCTTGCTCCTTAGTCTGTAATGCTGCAAATCAACACTCTGACATCAGTTTAGAGTATAAATTAGGCATTTGAGGGAACTTATACTATAACAACAAATCCCTAAATGAGTAAAAATATTGGACTTATCAACATCCCTAACTTAAACTTTTGCTTGTTCTCAAGTAAAACTTAAGAACAACAGTTCAACAAGGATGATTACAAACAATGTTGCATAAGACTCAAAATAAATGCACACAACAAGGTTCAAACTACTCATACAGTGATCAATCATGCACTTAATGTTTCAAATTGTGAATCACCATCATTAAGTATGCTCAAGCTCACCATGCTTGCTTCGAATGCCAATTCAAGCTCAACAAAAGTTTTCAAATGCCCTCACCGCAAAGATGATTCCATTATTCACACAAAATTTCTCAACAATTTAGAGTACCGGATTCACATACAACTCTCACACTCACAAAGATGAACACATGCATGACTTCACCCATAGGTTTGCCCGTATTTTTCAATCAACATTCGTTTCATCTCACTAAAGATCACAAAGGTTTTTTCAAGTCCTGTAAGTTCTAACGAAGATGAGTGCAAAAGTATGGTCATTTAAGATTAGTGGCTTATACTTTCATGAAGTATGGTATAAACATCACTTTCCTCCTTTTGTTTAACATTTCAAACATGCTCATAATCCACCCCATTATTCAACTTCATATGAACCACCGGATACACCATTTCTTTTGCAATTTTCACTATTTAATTTCACAACTTTTTCTCTTTTTCAATCATTTTCTTTTCTTTTCTTTCATTACCCTTCTCTTTTTATTTTTTTTACATGCAGGGGTCCCATCTTTTTCAAAACAACTGATCAAAGGGTGAATTTTTCACACTTCTTGGCTTTCCATCCTTTTTCACCACACCCCCAATTTAGGCTTTTGGCCTATGTTGGCTATTCAGACATACCAATACTTCATGAAGGTTATGGGTGATTGGATAAAAGGGTCAAAGTTGTTCAAGTTTCTTCCAAGAAAAGGATAGGCTCAAAAGGTGCCAAGAAAGGTTCACACATCTCACAAGGGTGGCCATAAAAGAGGTATATTTTCAAGTTGGTTCACTCTTCAAAATTCTTGCCTAAGATCATTCTAATTGCTTGCTTCACTTCACCAATTAGACCAACGGGGCAAATTCTAGGTGTCGTCAAATACCATGTTCATGAAGATCTCACAACACAAAGAATTGATACAATCATCAGATAAGACTCCACACTTTCTTGCTAGCGTGCAATGTTCATCACAAGAGACTTCATTGACAATCGGCTAGTGACAACAAGATGCTCAAAGTTCACATATTAGCTATGTAACTTCATTTACCTCATCATAGTCATACATTCATGTCATTCAATCAAGAGCACTATTCCGGTCATCGATATAGACCACAACCGACACTCAAAAATGTAGGAGAACAACAAGCTACAACCCCACTAAAAGCAACCAACATTGTCCTCAATGTTATCAAAGAACAAACAAAACACAAAATAAACAAAATACAATAAAAATAAAAATAAAAATGAGAGGCACCAGCACTAAATAAACAGAGTAGGGTGACAAGGAATCTTCACTAGGAGGCCATTTGGCGAAGGGTTAGAGAGGCCGCCTAACCAATCGACGAACTGCCAATTTGCCTGTAACTCGATGAAATATCCCGACTGCAGCCACTCCAATTTAGAAAGAGGGCGATCAGGATCGGGAGCGTCGAAAAACATCGCCGCATCGCCAAGTATGCTTAGAATATCACCGGAATTTCCAAGACTCTGACCCTGTCGGTTTGTGAAAAATGGTGGAGGAAGTCGGGCTCACCCAATCTTCTCAGTGCATCGCTGAGTTGTCCGGATACATCGCCAAATATTTTAGTGTCTCATCTCACTTTTGGTGCCACAAAATTGGGTAAGTGGTGATCGCCAGATCTATTCGGTGGTTCGCGAAAGGGTCCTGGTGTCGCAGAATCACCCATACCTGCACATTCAACACACATTAATCAAATCAACTAACAGTTGTGTTGCCTCCCAAAAAGCGCTTTATTTAACGTCGTGGCATGACGTAAAAATGATTTCAAGCATCTTCCAAGGACACCGCTTCAATCACAAAAATCTCATGGCATTCTCAAAAATATAACTTCAAGCGTTCCCCATTCACCTTGAAGGCTGGCCCTTCCTTACCTTCAACTTCAATGGCCCTTTCGTGAACACTCGCGTTACTTTAAATGGATCAAACCAATTTGACTTGAGCTTTCCCGAAAAGAGTCTAGATCGAGAATTGTATTGCAACACAAAGTCTCCAACTCAAAATTCTATTCTAAGGATTTTAGAGTCTTGCCATTTTTTCATTTTCTCCCTTTAGAGAGTTGAACTTTCATTTGCCCTAAACTTGAATTCGTGCATTTCGTTCAATTGATCTAATCTCCTTTTCAAAACATGTACCCAATCCAGATATAATTCCTTCAATACCCATAGTGCTTTGTGTTACAGTTCAATTGGTAAGTGACAAGATTTCCCAAAAACCAGCTTATATGGGGACATGCCAATTAATGTCTTGTAAGCCGTGTGATATGCCCAAAGAGCATCATCTAGCTTTCGAGACCAATCTGTCCTACTTGCATTCTCGGTTTTAGCTAAGATACTCTTAATCTCGCGATTCGAAACCTTGACTTAGCCACTCGTTTAAGGATGATATGGCGTTGCCACTCTATGTTTCACTCTGTATTTACACATTGAAAGAGGAAACAATCGGTTGCAAAAATGCGAATCTCCATCACTGATAATAGCCCAAGGGATGATAAATCTTGCAACGATGTAGCGTTTTAAGAATTGAACAGTGCTCTTCCCTTCATTGTTGGGTAGTGCCACAGCCTCCACCCATTAAGAAACATAATCCAATGCCACCAAGATATACTTATTACCAAACAAACTCACAAATGGCCTAATGAAATCTATTCCCGAGACATCGAATAACTCAATTTCAATAATAGGCTTAAGAGGCAACTCATGCCTTCTAGACACCCTGCCTTGCTTTTGGCACTTTATATATTTCTAGACAAATTCATGAGCATCTTTGTAGCGGAATGTCTAGTAGTAGCCCCTTTGAAGAACTTTAGCGGTTGTTCGCACACCTTTATGATGACCACCAACCGGCGAAACATGACAAACATTTGCAATTTTATTGAATTTCTCTTCCGGCACGCATCACTGAATAATATGGTCTGCACATTCTTTTAATAGATATGGTTCATCCCAGAAATATCTTTTGACATCGAACAAGAACCGTTTTTTTTTATAGAAGTTCAGGTCTTCCGGCATTAGCCCACATACCACATAGTAGCAAAATCGGTGTACCAATGAGTCTGCATAAAAGTGGCAATGAGTACCTGCTCATCTGGAAATGAGTCATTTATGTACAACTAAAGCTCATCGTTCTCTTTTCCCTCTAACCTAGATAGGTGATCGGCCACCTGATTTTTGCACCCTCTTCTATCCTTGACTTCAAAGTCGAATTATTGAAATAACAGTACCCATCTTATCAACCGTGGTTTAGGATCTTTCATGGCAATTAAGTACCGTAGGGCTGCATGATTAGTGTGAACTACCACTTTGGTGCCTAGCAGGTATGCCCGGAACATCTCAAATGCATATAAACCCATAAATAACTCTTGCTCCATAACACTGTAGTTACGTCGAGCACTATTGAATGTTTTGCTTGCGTAATAGATTGGATGGAATAGTTTATTACGCTTTTGTCCCAAAACAATACCCAACGCAGTCCCACTTTCATAACACATCACTTCAAAAGGTTTCGACCAATCTGGGATAATCCCAGTGGTAGAGATTAATTTCTCTTTCAAACACTTCCAGGCTGCCATACATGCATCGTCAAAGTCGAATTTCATCTCCTTCTCCAACAGATTGCACAATGGGAGTGCAATTTTTGGGAAGTCTTTGATGAATATCCAGTAAAACCCGGTATGCCCCAAGAAACTACGAATACCTTTTACCGAGATTGGTGGTGGTAGGTTCTCAATTACCTCAATCTTTGCCTTGTCAACCTCCAACCCTTTTTGTGACCCAAAACTATACCTTCCCTAACCATGAATTGACATTTCTCCCAATTTAGGACTAAATTAGTTTCCACACATCATTGAAGAGCCTTCCCAAGGTGTGCCAAACATGTTTCAAAAGAATAACCCACAACTGAAAAGTCAGTCATGAAGTCTTCCATTGAATCTTCTACCATATCAGCAAAACCAGACAACATGAAACATTGAAATGTCGCTAGGGCATTACACAACCCGAAAGGCATCCTTTTGAAAGAGAAATTACCATAGGGACAAGTGAAAGTGGTTTTATCTAGATCTTCTGGTGCAATTGAGATTTGATCATAGCCAGAATAACCATCCAATAAGCTATCCCATCCACGCTCTGAAAGTTGATCGAGCATTTGATCCATAAAAGGCATGGGAAAGTGATCTTTTTCTGTCAATGAGTTCAACTTTCGATAATCCATGCATACCCTCTATCTGGTTACCGGTCTCATAGAAATAAGTTCCCCTTTCTCATTTGGCACTACCGTGATGCCACCATTTTTGGGTATACATTGCACCGGACTCACCCATTTTCTATACGAAATAGGGTAGTTCACACCTACATCCAGCCACTTGATTATCTCCTTTTTCACCACCTCTTGCATTAGTAGGTTCAATCTCCTTTTTACGCTCGACACTCGGTTTGCACTCACTATCAAGTTTAATCTTGTGAGTGCAAATTCCAATTGGAATACCCACAATGTGAGCGATAGTACATTCAACATTAATTAACGGGAAATAGGGACTAAGCGCAACCCATTTCAAAATGACATCATAGAACAAGAGTCAAGCTCATTTACAAAATACTTGTCCAACGCACACCTCTACATACATAGATAGGACGGGGCCATGACATTCTACCGGCTCCCCTCATAGTCAAAATACAATTGCAAGCTAAAGTCTCAAAACATAGGAGTAGGAAACATAACATAGCCCTCGAATCATTGAGGACTCACCAACAACTCGGATAAGCACCGTACTAGCCACGTGAACGAAGAGAAGGATCAAGAGTAGCTCCGGTCCCTACATGGTGACATCATGTAGGCAAAATATGCGTTAGTACTTGGAATGTACTAAGTATGCGGGGTGCAACACAACAATAGACAAGGAAACAATCGAAATACAAGAAATAGTTTCATAGGCATTATGAATAACAATATGAGGATGCATGATCAAAGTGAAGTCAAAACATGTTTAAGTAACTCTATACTAATAGTAGATATCATATGTGTATGCATGATCCAACCAATCTATAACCCCAACTTAGGATGGGGGATGCCGTTCACACCCGGACACCCTGGTGGCAAGGTATAAACCCCTCACATGGTTGATGTTGGTCACACCCCAAGCATCCTAGGTGGTGAGATATAAACCTCTCACATGGTTGATGTTGGTCACACCCCAAGCATCCTAGGTGGTGAGATATAAACCTCTCACATGGTTGATGTTGGTCACACCCCAAGCATCCTAGGTGGTGAGATATAAACCTCTCACATGGTTGATGTTGGTCACACCCCAAGCATCCTAGGTGGTGAGATATAAACCTCTCACATGGTTGATGTTGGTCACACCCCAAGCATCCTAGGTGGTGAGATATAAACCTCTCACATGGTTGATGTTGGTCACACCCCAAGCATCCTAGGTGGTGAGATATAAACCTCTCACATGGTTGATGTTGGTCACACCCCAAGCATCCTAGGTGGTGAGATATAAACCTCTCACATGGTTGATGTTGGTCACACCCCAAGCATCCTAGGTGGTGAGATATAAACCTCTCACATGGTTGATGTTGGTCACACCCCAAGCATCCTAGGTGGTGAGATATAAACCTCTCACATGGTTGATGTTGGTCACACCCCAAGCATCCTAGGTGGTGAGATATAAACCTCTCACATGGTTGATGTTGGTCACACCCCAAGCATCCTAGGTGGTGAGATATAAACCTCTCACATGGTTGATGTTGGTCACACCCCAAGCATCCTAGGTGGTGAGATAAAAACCTCTCACATGGTTGTCCGGTTCTTTTCCCCCGGACCGGGCATGGTCATGCAACACTTTATATAGGAAATTCCCATTAGGCTCTAATGCAATCTCACGTATGGAATGAACATATACACAAGCTTAGTTTGTCATCAACACATCTCTGGATTTCCATACATCTCATAACTCAAGCTTTAAAGCATCGATTCATCAATTCTCCATAGTTGGACATTTTGTCAAACACCTTGAAGGCATGTAATGGAATCAAAGAGCATGGAAAATAGGGTAGTAATTATGCAGCCAAACCAGTGAACAACCTACAACAACACCTTTTTAACACCCACAATACCACATGAAAATCTCCACATCCATTCCAAATTTAGGTTCAAGTTCTAGGGTCACAACATGCTCAAAACAATCACTTTTCATGTTTAAAATTCAATGTGCAGGAAATTATTACAAAGAACAAGACTAATTTATGAATCTTAACTTAAACCATGAATTAGTGAGTAGAATAGAGTCTAGGCACTATGGGTGGAAGGACCCATGAGTTCAACACCACATACCTTGAGTTTTTATGAAGGTCTTGAGAGTGTCTTCAATGGAAGCTTGGAACCCCTTAACTATGTGCCCACATAATACTCTAGCTTAGTGGATCCACCTAGATAGGTATGTACGAATGGTTACACCTTAGGCAAGTGTTAACCGTCTCTTTCGGTGTGGGAGTAGAACACCGAATTCCATGTATCTCTCATGGTCTATGTCGGTTATTGCAATAATTCCCTAATGTAAAAGTAAATGAAGGTATGAAAGGTGTGAACTCTTACTAGGGCTTTCTTATGGGTTTCTACATAGTGTAAGAGAGGGTATGGGACTTCTCTTGCACATTGTACTTGTGGGATCCTAAGAGATGATTGTAGTTGTGTTCTCTTATGATTATGATGATTATGACTTATGTATGTTGAAGCTATGTTATATATGATCATTATGAATATGGTAAGTTATGATGAAATATGATCTTATGATTGTATGTATGAAATAGGTTGCTTAATGTGATACTTGGCTTTGAATAGGTTATGGGATTCAATTCTGTGCATTGCACTATTATTACTTGGGTTGTCTACATGTTGGGATGACATTATGTTGGTTTGGACTATGATGCTTACTTTGTGTGCATATTGGATTTACTTGGTAAAAAGCATGTTTTGACTGAATGTCCTTTTATGCATGTTTCAATGGTTTTTATGCATAGTAGCCATACTTAGTAAGTGTGTTGTACTAACCCAAAATTTGTCCCTTTTCCCCAAACATTTAGGTTCGGGCCATTGAGGATTCAAGCTTACTTTTCAAGACACTTGGAGTTGCTTCCCGAAGTTGGTGAGTCCTTAAGTTCGAGGACAAGACCCTATGGTCTAGCTTCTATGTTTAGTTCTTTGCTTATGTTGAAAGACATTGTTGTACTTTCCTATTTCAATACTTCCTATTGATGTAAGGGCTAAGTCCCATTTTCGATACTTCTATGTCTAAATGGTACATTATGACGAAGTTAGATTCTATTTTTCATATATGAAGTGAAGTGAACTTCCAAAGTAAAAGTTTTAAATGTTCTATGATTTTATTCTATTATACATGTTCTGACGAATGCTAAGGGTTGTATAAGACCTCTTCGAGGTCGAGTACGCCGGTAATGACTAGGGGGTGCTCAAGGTTCGTTACAAACTTGGTATCAGAGCATAAGGTTGAGAATAATGTAGGATTGATGTCACAAGATACCACGTCGAGTAGAGTCTTGTTCATGGGTGTGAAGCGTGCCACACTTATGAATGAGAGGCTATGAGATGCTTAGGAACTTTCACTCTTTTGTTATTCCATAGTCGTGCCTAAGAGTCTTAACTTTATATAGTCTTTTTCTTCTAATTCTTCTCTTGCGCTTATAGGCAATGAATACAAGATGGAACAATACAAGGAGGGCTGGTGAGGAGAATGTGAATGAGGTGGTTCCCCCTAAAGCTCCTCAAAACCCTCAAGTTCCTATTGAAGAAGGGGCTATGTGTAATGTCGAGATAAGGTCAGCTATTCATAATTTGACTCAAGTGCTGGCCACTCAAGTTGCTAGGGATGCTAGGGTTCAAGTGAACCCCAATGCTAGCACTATCGTTTCTAGGATACGGGATTTCACAAGGATGAATCCCCCTACTTTCTTTGGCTCCAAAGTGGAAGAAGATCCACAAGGATTCATTGATGAAGTGTTTAAGGTTCTATAGGCTATGGGTGTGTCTTCCCAAGAAAGGCGGAGTTAGCCGCCTATCAACTCAAAGATGTGGCACAAGTGTGGTATGAACAATGGAAGGAGGGGAGACCTATTAGAGAGGGTCCGATAAGTTGGGCTACATTCCAGACGGCTTTTGTTGATAGGTTTTTCTCCTTGGAACTAAGGGAGAGGAAAATGCAAGAATTCATCAACCTCCATCAAGGAGGTATGAGTCTGAAGGACTATGGCCTCAAGTTCACTCAATTTTCCAAGCATGCTCCGACTTTGGTGTCGGACTCTAGAGTTACAATGAACAAATTTGTTATGGGGGTATATGATCTTGTGGTGAATGTAGGTCGGCTATGCTAATCCCAAGCATGGACATTTCTCGTCTTATGGTTCATGCCGAACAAATTGAGGAGCAAAAACTTAAGCAAGTTGGTAGAGAATTGTAGAGGTCAAGGGCCGATGATGGAAATTCTTCTAATGTTAGGATTGAAATTCAAGATAAACCAACGTTCAAACAGAGGTTTTCCAACCAAGGTCCTCCTAACACTCCAAGGGTCAACAAAGGTAAAGTGTCTACCCCCAAGCCTCAAGAAGCAAGAGGCGGTGGTCCTTATATTGAGAAGCCTATTTGTACAAAGTGTGGTCGAAAACATGAAGGCAAATGCCTAATTGGCATGGGTAATTGCTATGGTTGTGGTAAGAGAGGCCACATGAGGAGGGACTGCCCTATGCTAAAGGCTCAAGGAAGGGAAAATGCTCAAGCACAAGCAAGTGGCCCGAATCCCGATGCTTCTAAGAAGAATCGCTTCTATTCTCTCCAATCCCGTGTTGATCAAGAGAGCTCTCTGGATGTTGTGACCGGTATGTTACAAGTATTTTGAATTAATGTTTATGCATTGTTGGATCCCGGTGCCACTTTGTCTTTTGTAACCTCTTTAGTAGCTATGAAGTTTCATTTGATTCCCGATGTCTTAGATAAACCCTTTTCGGTTTCTACCCCGGTGGGTGATTCCATAGTTGCTAAAAGAGTTTATAGGGGTTGTCCCATATCATTGCCCAATAGAGTCACTTTAGTTGATTTTGTGGAACTTGATATGTTAGACTTTGATGTTATATTGGGGATGGATTGTCTTTATGCTTGTTTTGCGTTCATAAATTGTAGGACCCAAATTGTGAGGTTTCAATTTCCTAATGAACCCTTTTTAGAATGGAAGGGAGGAAATTCCGTTCCTAGGGGAAGGATCATTTCATGTCTAAAAGGTTGTAAGTTGATTTCTAAGGGTTGTCTCTATCATATTGTGAGGGTCAAGGATCTTGAGTCTGAGATTCCTCGTTTGGATTCGGTCCCCGTAGTGAAGGATTTTCCAGAAGTCTTTCCCGATGACTTACCTGGAATTCCTCTCGAACGGGAAATAGATTTTGGCATAGATTTATTCCCGGATACACTAGCCATTTCAATCCCTCCTTACCTGATGGCCCTGACGGAGTTGAAGGAATTAAAAACTCAACTCAAAGATTTGTTGGATAAGGGTTTCATCCAACCTAGTATATCTCCTTGGGGTGCACCACTGTTATTTGTGAAGAAGAAGGATGGATCTCTTCGTATATGTATTGATTACCAACAATTAAATAAGGTGACCATTAAGAACAAGTATCCACTCCCTAGGATTGATGACTTATTTGATCAACTTCAAGGAGCGAGTTACTTTTCAAAAATTGATTCGAGGTCGGGTTATCACCAACTTAGGGTGAGAGGTGTTGATGTTCTGAAAACAGCCTTCCGAACAAGATATGGTCATTTTGAGTTCTTGGTGATGTCCTTTGGTCTTACAAATTCTCCGACGGCTTTCATGGACCTTATGAATCGTGTGTTTAGAAATTTTATAGACTCATTTGTTATTGTCTTTATTGATGACATCTTGATATATTCTAAAAGTGAGGATGATCACATGAATCATTTGAGGATAGTATTGCAAGTCCTCAAAGATCATCAACTCTATGCTAGTTTAGCAAGTGTGAGTTTTGGCTAAAATTGGTTGCTTTCCTTGGTCACATTGTTTCTAGTGAGGGTGTAGAAGTTGATCCAAAGAAAACAGATATGGTCGAAAGTTGGCCTAGACCTTTGAATCCTTTCGACATCCGAAGCTTTTTGGGTTTGGCCGGTTACTACCAGAGATTTGTTGAGGGATTTTCATCTATTGCATCTCCATTAACGGCCTTAACTCAAAATAAGTCCAAGTTTGAATTGTCAGAATCTTGTGAAAAGAGCTTTCAATTATTGAAAGATAAGCTCACCTCCGCTTCGGTTTTAACCTTACCGGAGGGCACCGAAGGGTTTGTAGTATATTGTGACGCTTCCCGAGTGGGTTTGGGTTGTGTCCTCATGCAGCATGGTAAGGTTATAGCTTATGCCTCGAAACAACTCAAGGTGCATGAGAAGAATTATCCAACTCATAACCTTGAGTTAGCGGCCGTAGTCTTTGCTTTAAAGATTTGGAGACACTATCTCTATGGGGTACATGTGGATGTGTTTACCGACCACAAGAGTCTTCAATATTTTTTTAGCCAAAAGAATTGAATCTCCGACAAAGGAGGTGGTTGGAACTCTTAAAAGACTATGAAATGAGTATCCTTTACCACCCCAGAAAGGCAAATGTTGTTGCGGATGCTTTGAGTCGTGTATCTATGGGTAGTGTGTCACATGTGGAAGAAGAGAAAAGGAATTTAGCCTGTGATGTACATAGGTTAGCCTGGTTGGGTGTCCGACTTGAAGATTCCCCAAAAGGAGGTGTCATGGTCTGTCATAATTCCAAGTCATCGGTTGTTGTTGACGTGAAGTCTAGGCAACATCTTGACCCAATTTTGATGGAACTAAAATAGTCGGTTCTCAACAAAGCAATAGAAAGTTTCTCTCAAGGAGAAGATGGGGTGCTTAGGCACCAAGGGAGGTTATATGTGCCGGATGTGGATGGCCTAAGAGAGACAATCTTAGATGAGGACCATGGGTCCCGATACTCCATCCATCCAGGAGACACCAAAATGTATCGTGACTTACGTGAGATTTATTGGTGGAACCGGAATGAAAAGAGACATAGCAAATTTTGTGGCTAGGTGCTCAAATTGCCAACAATTCAAAGCCAAGCACCAAGGACCGGGGGGTCTAACTCAAGATATTGACACCCCCACTTGGAAGTGGGAAGAGATCAATATGGACTTTGTGGTAGGTTTGCCTCGAACCCGTAGGCAACATGACTCCATTTGGGTCATTGTGGATAGACTGACTAAATCAACCCATTTTCTTCCCGTCAAGGTTTATTATTCGGCGGAAGATTATGCTAAGTTGTACATTAAGGAGATTGTGAAATTGCATGGGACCCCATTGTCGATTATTTCGGATAGAGGTGCCCAATTTACTTCCCATTTTTGGAGGTCTTTCCAAAGTGGGCTTGGTACTCAAGTGAAACTTAGTACCGCATTTCACCCTCAAACGGATGGTCAAGTGGAATGCACCATCCAAACCCTAGAGGACATGTTGAGAGCATGTGTCATTGACTTCAAAGGTAATTGGGATGACCACCTACCTTTGATAGAAGTTTTCTACAACAATAGCTACCACTCGAGTATTGCTATGGCACGCTTTGAAGCACTTTATGGTACAAGGTGTCGATCTCCGGTTGGGTGGTTTGAAGTAGGTGAATTTGCTCTTCTTGGTCCCGAGATAGTCTATGAGGCTACGAAAAAAGTTCGACTTATAAGGGATAGGTTGAAAATGGCTCATAGTCAGAAAAAGTCTTATGCCGATAATAGAAAGAGGGATCTTGAATTTGAAGTAGGTGATTGGGTCTACTTGAAGATCTCACCCATGAAAGGGTAATTAGGTTTGGTAAGAAAGGGAAGGTTAGCCCCCGATATGTTGGGCCTTATGAGAACTTGAAGTGTGTCGGAAAGGTCGCTTATGAGTCGAAATTGCCCATCGAATTGTCCCCGGTTCACCCGGTGCTCTATATTTCTATGTTAAAGAAGTGTATAGGTGACCCGGTGTCCATTCTCACTCTAGAAGGTTTAGGGGTGAATAAACACCTTTCTTATGAAGAGGTTCTAGTCGAAATCTTAGATCGTCAAGTTAAGAAGTTGAGGAATAAAGAGGTGGCCTCCGTAAAAGTCCTATGGAGAAACCACCTTGTTGAGGGTACAACATGGGAGGCTGAGGTCGACATGAAGTCCTGCTACCCTCATCTTTTTCCTCCTACTCCTAGCCAAATTTGAGGTTAGTAGTCTCTCTTAATTTGGTATAAATTGAAAATCATGTGTGTTGATGATTATGACATGATTTCCTTGTGTGCATATTTTGTGAAAATTCATGCTTAAGTTGTATTTTGAGTTTTCATGAATTTTGTTTCTCATGGTTGAAATTGCACCCACAGATGTTGTGTGATGTTTTCTTCATGAGAGTTGTAATGAGCATGCTTGATGTTGTCTTGTTAAAGAATGTCTTCGATTGCTTAATATATATGTTGATGCTCATTGAATATGGAGAAGGTAGTTCCTCCTATACTTATGTGAAGTAAACAATTTTGCGAATAGTGATGTTGCGGATTAACTTCCTATATGATATGATAATATGATGTGCCTGGTTGTTGTGCTGCTAGTTTGAGTCATTGTCTCCCTAGAAAGAAGCCCAACTGACATTTGGAGATGAATGTTCCTAAGGGGGGGATATTGTAACACCCCAGAAATTTTATGACCTAAGTTAGAGCCTCACCTTGTAAATAATGACTTAAAAATAGTTAAAAGGATGTTTCTAAACCTAAATTAATGCAATTGACTTGGTTTGGAAGAGTAAAAGTCTAAACGTCAAGAAACGACCACGATGTCCGGAAACTAGAGAAGAATGTGTTTTAGTGTATCCTTAGGTTTTGGGCAGGTTTGGGAAGTGTCGTATGATGGTATATTCTTGTAAAAAGGTTTAAATTAGGTAAATATATGTTTATAGGGTCTAAACGTTCGAATACGACTCCCCGGGGCCACCCTAAGGGACCCCGAGGAGGACCCCCACCTTGGCCAAACAAGCTGCCAAGGCAGCTTGCAAATTGCACTTGGTGAGAATAGCTCCGCGTTGCGGACTAGTTTCCCCAATGAGCAAAAAGTTTGTTCCCGATGCAGTCGTGTCGCGGACTCTACTGTCTTGAAATTTAATTCGAAATATCTTCAGGGAACAGCTCCGCGTCGCAGACTTGTTCCGCGACGAAAATGCAGAAATTCACAGATCGATTTTTACTTCATTAAAGAGTCCAACTAAGTTAGGGGTATTTAGGGTACTTTAGGGGGCGTGTATAGAATGATTTTTAAGTCAATTTACGTCACTTTTATCACTTAAACAAAAAACCCCAAATATCTAAACCTAAAGTTCCTCCTTCTCTCTACTCTCTCTCTTCTCAAGAACTCCATTGAAGAAGATTGGAGCTTCAAGAAGAAGACCAACTCTCCAAGGTTTCAAATCGGTATTTTCATGGTTAATTCATCAATAAGGAATGGTTGCTTATCACTCTTGGGATTCCTTTCCCCAAGAGGCCCCTTCAAGATGAATTTTAAAATCTCCAATTTCTAGGTTTCAATCCAAAAACGTGGGTCTTCTTTGTAAAGTGAAATTGTTGTTATAAAATGACTTTGATTGATGTTATATGAATAATTATGGATGAGTTTATGTTGTATTGGTGGTTTCTTGAAGAATTCCCCATGAGACCCATGTTTCTCCTTCTTTTCTTAATTCTAACCCTAGTTTGTGTTGGATACCTTGATTGAAGACTATGAATTGAATGTGATGTTATGTAATTCACATTTGGATGATGATTCTACCCTAGGTTATGTATAATGTCTATGAAATTAGGGTTGAGTCTTTGAATGAAGCCTTGAAGGCTGTGAAGGGAATATGTCAATTGCTTATATTCATGTTGATTATGTTATTACTTCATGAATTACCTTGTATTATGTATTGGTTATGAATTGTTTGGTAATTGAAATATGGATGTCCCATGAAAGGAAATAAGGTATGAAGGTTGGTTCTTCTTTAAACTCAAGTATGAAAGGTGAATTACTTAGATTGTAATGATGCTATACCCAATGTGTTGTTGTGGTGTTGATGACCTAGTTTCCTCATCCTTAACCCATCTACACTTTAATTAGCTATGAAGTATGTATGTATGTTATGGTATGATTGCTATATGATTGAAAGGTAGTTCTCATGATTATAATGTAATGTAAATCGAAAGGTTTACCCACTTGCTAAATGTTTCTAAATTGAAAGGTTTGTTACTCACTTATGAACACATATGAGCTATTATGGTATGATGTCTACATATGAGTCTAGTAAAGGCTAATGTGAACTTATATGTTGACTAAAGATGATTACTAAAATGGAATTAGATGCTTAGCACCGAAAGGGCATGTAAATGAGATGGGGGTCTCACGTTTAGTAAGTCCGGCTCCCCACATGGGTTTCGTCACGTTTGGCAAGTTCGGATTACCCACAGTATGTGTTGTCTCATGATATGGAAACCCCCACGTTTAGTAATTAGGGCTTCTAGAAGCAATCTCCTAGACCCTTAACTATGTGCCCACATAGGAATCTAGCTTAGTGGATCCACCTAGATAGCTATGTACGAATGGTTACACCTTAGGCAAGTGTTAACCGTCTCTTTTCGGTGTGGGAGTAGAACACCGGATTCCATGTAGCTCTCATGGTCTATGTCGGTTATTGCAATATTTGTCTAATGTAAAAGTAAATGAGGGTATGAAAGGTGTGAACTCTTACTAGGGCTTTCTTAAGGGTTTCTACATAGTGTAAGGGAGGGCATGTGACTTCTCTTGCAGATTGCACCTGTGGTATCCTAAGAGATGGTTGTAATAGTGTTCTCTTATGATTATGATGATTATGACTTATGTATGTTAAAGCTATGTTATGTATGATCATTATGAATATGGTAAGTTATGATGAAATATGATCTTATAAATGTATGCATGAAGTAGGTTGCTTAATGTGATACCTGTCTTTGAATAGAGTTATGGGATTCTATTCTATGTATTGCACTATTATTACTTGGGTTGTCTACATGTTGGGATGATATTATGTTGGTTTGGACTATGATGATTACTTTGTGTGCATATTGGATTTACTTGGCAAAAAGCATGTTTTAAATAAAATGTCCTTTTATGCATGTTTCAATGGTTTTTATGCATAGTAGCCATACTTAATACGTGTGTTGTACTAACCCATATTTTATCCCCTTTTCCTCAAACATTTAGGTTCGGGTCATTGAGGATTCAGACTTACTTCTCAAGACACTTAGAGTTGCTTCCCAAAGTTGGTGAGTCCTCAAGTCCGAGGACAAGACCCTATGATCTAGCTTCTATGTTTAGTTCTTTGCTTATGTTGAAAGACATTGTTGTACTTTCATATTTCAATACTTCTTATTGATATAAGGGCTAAGTCCCATTTTCGATACTTCTATGTCTAGATGATGCATTGTGACGAAGTTAGATTATATTTTTCATATATGAAGTGAAGTTGGACTTCCAAAGTAAAAGTTTTAAATTTTCCGCAAATTTTATTCTATGATAAATGCTATGACGAATGTTAAGGGTTTGTATAAGACCTCTTCGAGGTTGAATACGGTACAAGACTTCTTCGAGGTCGAATACGCCGGTAACGACTAAGGGGTGCTCTCGAGTCATTACACCCCTAGACGTAACATGATGTAATTTACCCCAAAGGGGTCGCATATAAGCCCTTAGCAAAATCATAACATAAGATCATCGAAAAAATATGGGAAAATTTAAAACTTCTTTTAACCAAACAATCGAAAACACTTTTCATAAACAAGCGGAAGTCTTTACTAACTCTTTGTCTCAGACCATCTATTAAAACTCTTGAATACGACCTCTTGGGACGCATCCCAAGCAATGTCTAAAACATAAAGAAATGACATAAAGGAAATAAGGGTTCATCCTCGAAGCTATGAGGACTCACCAATTCTTCAACTCTTCTAGATCCTCATGTACCAACTATGAAATCTAGCACAACATCATAAGAGAATCTCAAATGGTTAGTTAACATATGACATAAGTGATGCTTATCTTGACCAATGACACTAACCTACGGTACGAGTGTCTACGATCGTCGATAATATAGTAACCCAACCAAGGGTAGGGGTCGTGGAACAAGGGAGTGGTTTTGAGAACTAATAGAAAAACAAAATTTAGTTCTAATTAGTCATAGCTAAAGAAATTAATGAGTAAAAACATAGTAAATTAATGGGGGTGACACAAAAGTGTCAAATATCAAATGGGGGTTTGTCATAAGTGTAATAAAAACAGCAAAATTTAAAGGGGACATAAAGTATGGGGAGAAGTTCTTGGGGTGTGACCGCAATATAAATGGATATAAATCGTTGAGTACATGCTTTCGATAGGAAAATTTCAAGCTAATAGTTACTAGGCTAAGCTTTAGATGGAAATAAATTCCCTCTTGGGCAACTTACCCCATTTCAAATGAGTTCCTCTCGGACACCCATTTGCCGCAAGAAGGCCAGCCTACACCTTACCGCACTCACTCTCTCAAACTGAGTATTAGGATATGGGACTAGGGCACACCCTCTCGGGATGAACCTCATGTCGACCCACTCCTTAGTCCATCAGTCTAGCGGTCTTGGTTTCCTGACCTTTCTCTCGAGTAAGCGAAAAACACATGGATGGTTTTGTATTTGCAACTACAAACCCATTAAATTAAACCACAACCACTAGGTGAAATCACCATTAAAACACATCTAACCTATCAACAACCAAGACCTAACATTAATATCAACACATATTTGCTAAATCACACCCCAAGAATGGGGGTTTTAGCTAGACATGAACAAGATATAGAAATTTATTCCTAAATGAGTTTGCATTCAAATGGGTATGAAGATTCCTCTCTTCTTACAAGCCAAGAATGAAACATCCAAGAGACCCAACTCCAAATCTAGAAGATGAAACCCTCTTCTTCTTCAAGTCTCCAAATCCCTCTCAAGCTTAGGGAAAAATATCAAAAAGTACTATTCTAATGTGAAAATTATAATAATGGTTCGACTCTGTTAAAATTAATAACGAGTTTAGTACTTATAGACTTCATAAAATAGTGTTGGCGGATCGCTTGGCGAGGTTAGTCAGAATCGCCGATTAACTCGGTGATTCACCGTTTAGTGTAGTTCATCGCCTTCTTGCACTAGCCTTCAGCATCGTCGTGTTCTGTGTCATTGAGCAACATAGTACTGCTTCGCGGAACTATTCGGCAAAAGGTCGACTGCTCTGTTCATCACCTTTTTGATTCTGCTCCTTTAGGGCTTCGCGTAATGGAACAAAGGGCGGAGGGTGTCCCTTCGGCGAATCGCCAAGAGTGCTAGCAGGATTAAACCAATTTTGCAAGCGATTCCTGGTATGATATGCTGGCAGTTATGGAAAAGAAGAAATAAGGTGAATTATGGAGGCACTATGACTTGGAGGAGAGTGATATATGAGATCTCTAGAAACACTCATCTTTTAACCCTGATTTTGTATCCATGGATGAAGAACATCCCACAAGAATGGCCCCTTTTGATGGATTTTCTTCAAAAATACAAATCTGTGATAAGATCGGTACTTGTAAGTTGGAAACTACCTAATCAAGGTTGGTTCAAATGTAACACAGATGGTGCTTCTAAAGGAAACCCTGGTCTGAGTTCTATAGCATTTGTATCAGAAATGATGAAGGGAATATTCAATATGCTCTATGTAGAAGGATGGCAGACTCTACTAGTCTATTTGCTGAGGCTATGGCTTTGAAGGAAGGGTTTGAGCTATGTGTTGAAAGACTATATCTACCAGTAATACTGGAAACAGACTCTTTTGCCCTAATAAAAATATTAAGGGGAGATTGGGATTGCCCCTGGAGTATTGTGATGATTATAAGAAGGATAAGAGAGCTGATTGAAGGAGGTCTCATACAGCTTCAGCACACACACAGAGAAGGAAACAATGCTGCAGATTTTTTAGCTAACGGGTGTTTAGTTTTGCAGGGACAAAATGCTTTGATTCATTTGCAACATTACCAAGGAAGGCTAAAGGCATAATTATCTTAGACAAACAACAAGTTCCACATATGAGAATCAAAAGACTTAAAAGACAAGCATCAGATGAAATGAGATATGATTTATAGTTAAGATACTATAATATTGTTTAACAAAAGAGACAAGCAAGATGGAAAATAAACAATCAACATAACAACAACTTACTGGCAGTACATTTCAGACCAATTTGGAGATTTGTACAGTGGGGTAAGTACAAGTCAATGATACATTCGTTTGAAATCTATTAAGGTGGTATCAATCTCACTAGAGGTTCATTCCTTTGTAGAAATTAAATGAAAGTATCAGGATGCGTACCTTACAGATACTCAAAGTTGTTAGATCTAACTTCACTTGATTTGTGAAAGAAAAGTCACAAGCTTGGAGTGAGCTCCATCGAGATTTAAATACATAGCACCTGGTGAGAGTTTAAAGGTGACTAGAAATGTATTTGGCTCAAAGCTTCAGATTTTTTACTCAAATTAGGTGAAAAAGATGACAAAGCAAAGCTATAAACACAAGCTGGAAGGAAACTTATGGTGGTCGGCTTACCTGAGACGAAGATTCCGGCGAGCAGCTGAAGAAGAAGACTGATTGACGCAGCAAGAGATCACCTCACTTTCCTTTATGAGAATGTCAATTTTGTATTCTTTCAAAATAAAAAAGATTCATCTTTATGGTGTCTGGATTGATTTCTATGGGGAGTAAACAATCTCTTGAAATCTGTCCTAGAAGTAGCTTAACTATTCATCAAAATGAATGATCAAAGCCAAAAATTCAAATAATGCTGAAGGTTTTCTTTTTAATAAAATGACAAATAAGGACAACAGATGTTCCCTCAAACCTATAGGCTGTATTAGTTGAATAAAATTAAGACTAGATGCGAACATTAACAAATGGATATACCTTAAGGAATAAGCATGAAGTGGATCATCTTGAGAGCTTGTTGTTGTTACAGAAAGAAAAATGTATAGGTGTGAAATTCTATTGTAAACATTGGAAGAAGCTGCAATGCTGTAAAACTTTTTTGTTGGTCTATAAACAGAGAAATTACAAAGCAATTCTGATGCACCTTCTTAGTTTGGGGAGTTTGCCCACTATTTGTCTTGTGTGGTCTATTTAAGAAATTTATCTTTGGTCTAACTTAACTACAAAAGTTAACTCACAAGGCAAGGATTTCCCAAGAACATTTAAAGAGACCTCTAGAGAAACAAATGCTCCCTACCCAACTCCAAAACAAAAGAAAAGAATGAATGAATGGAAAATATGTTGCTCCATACATCAAACTTCTCTTCTGGTATATCCTTTCTTTTGTGCTTATTGATTTTGTGTTTATTGAAACTTTAGTGTATGATAATTTACCATCTGAGAACTAGCTGGCAGACTGGGATTCACAGTTTTACAGCATTCAACAGTTCCACAAGGACTCTTGATGAACTCATACTTTATGTTTCTAAGAAAATTTTAGTTAGTTTTTATTCAGATTTGACACTTGCAAATGCTTCCCATGATTTAGAAAAGAGGAAAAATTGGCATGTATATGTAAAGTAAAAGAGCTACTGACAAAGAAAAGTATTCTCTACCGCTTACAATACCTTTATTCACTGTATTTCTACTTCAGACCCAAAATCAGTCCCAAAATCTCAACATTGAAGATATAAACAAATATGCTATACAAGAAATAATTAGTTTTTTAAAAATCGATATGCACTATGTATACAACATGATTATCAAACTATACTATGATTCTTTAGACCCCTAATACACTAGAAACTTGAATATACTTCAAAGTTCAAAATAATGAAAAATGTTCAGATTGTGCAAAACAAGAAGAGTAACTCAAACAAAAAAAACAACAGTCTCTAAAGAAAAAATATTTGGCGGCAGAAAGGCATACCTGAGATTCGATTAGATAGAAGAGAATGATTAGAGCAGAACCTCGATGACATATAACCGGTGTTTTCTCTGTTTTGAGAAAGCATTAATCAAAACGTTGAGAGTTCTTATAGTTATTGTGCAGATCGACACTAGCAGCTAGGGCAGAGAAGGTATCTTTTGTTTGCGACCCAGATGAAAAGATTGGGAGTTTTAGGAATTGCTTTGCAGATCGATACTAGCAGCTAGGGCAATATGTGTTTAGTTTGGGACGATGGGTCGAGAAAGAGAGACTTTTTGTGTTTTTTTTTTAGAATTTATTACTTTAGTATAATTTGGTCCCTAAGATTTTGTCAAAACAACACTTTTTATTTTTCCAATATTTTATTATTAGATTTTGCCACACTTTCTCCCGCTTAAGACCCACAAATTTTAATTTAGGACCAGTTATTAATTTCTTTAGGGACAAGATTTAGTACCTTCTCAATAAAATATGGAATTAAGGACTAGAATAAAATCTCGTCCCAATACTGTACTTTTAGAGAAGAGATTATTAACTCATCCTTAAATGTTGGTCTTAAATAAGGCCTTTTCTTGTAGTGATTGTCACATAGCACTTTCTTGCTCGGGATAACTACATGATCAACCGGTTAGAATTCCACTACTTGGTTCTTTCTCTGTTATATCAAGGTCACACAAGAAGCATAGAACTCCCGGACCCAATTTGGAATATACTGGCCACAAGGCTTTGTGAAGATCTGGAACTTATGAGACTTCAGACATCTCATCATCTCAGGATACCTATCAATCATACCATCAGTGGACTGGCGCTTCTCTTCAATGATTATCATCAGCCCCTCAGTGTTTAATCTGTTCATAGTCTTTAGGGGAGGACCCTACACAGGAGGTGCTAGGACTACAACCTTCTCTAGGACCAGAGGAGAAGAAGTGGTGGGTGAACGAGTCCTGATCCTAGACGGATCATTCATCCTTTTTGCCGCAGCTCTGCCCTTTATGCTTCTACAAGCTCATCATCATTAGAAATTGCAATCTTGGGCTCCTAGTGCTCACCCTCACTCTCAGAAGTAGTGAGGTAAGTGTCATAGATGTCGTCATTGTCGAAGCTGGCCTCCAGTGACACAGGTGCTTTGCCTTTACACTTGCCTTTCCCACCAGTTGTGGGAAGTTTGGTAGCTCTGCCCTCGATGTAACTGCATCCTCATTGAGTTTAATTTCCTTAAGCTTCTTTCGGGGTGACATGTTTCTTCCTGCAACTAAGTGAGTTGGGGTCGAGTCCCAAGGGAGTTGTTCGTAATTGAGAATCAATAGGAAAGTAAGAATATGCTCTAGTCAATGATAGCTAAAAAGAATTACGAATAAAAGCATGGTTTAAGTTATAGGTAACACAAGTGTCAAATATCAAAGGGGTTTATTTGTATTATCAACTAAAATAGCAAATAACACGAAAATATAAATATGGATATAGGATTCTTGCAAAGTGATTGGATTATGGGCTAGCGTAAACAACCGGGTAATTGCAATTAATAGTAAACAACTACAAATTGGTGAATAAGCTAGAATTTAGTGGGGGTAAACTTTCTCTCGAACAATTTATCCTGAATCAAATTGGTTTCTCTTGAATACCAATAGGCAGCAATGAAGCACAACCTTCGCTTTAGTTCATTCACTCTCTCGAGCTTAATGTGTGGAAAAGGGTTTAGGATTCACTCTCTCGAGATGAACCCATGAGAACCCAATACCCACAGACCATCGATTCAATAATTTTGGTTTTAAAACCTCTCTCTCGAGCGAGCCAAAAAGATGAAGTTAAGATTGTATTCGCAACTACAACCCATTAAATTCAACCACAATTACTGAACGAAATCACTTTTAAACAACAAATAAACTATCAATTAACAATACCCAGTAGTTAAATCAACCCATAATCACATAATCACACCCTAAGAATTGGGGCTTTAGCTAGACATAGTAAAAAGGTAAAAATCTTTACCAAGTTGTGATTCCATCAACTAGTTAGGATTAATATTGTCTTTACAAAGGTCTAAGATGAAGAATCTTCAACACCCACTTCCAATTTCTCAGAAATGGAAATCTTTAAATCTTCAAAGCTAAGGAAATATTGTCTCCAAAAACTGAGTTGTCAAAAATGTGTTGCAAAGGTCAAGTCGGCGCAGTTAGTCGGGATCGTCGATCCAATCGGCAATCCGCCATTTGGTCATTTTCATCGTCGTTTTGCTCTTTGCCTTCAGCGTCTTTAGGTTCTGTAACTTTCGGCGATATGGCATTGCATCGCGGAATCATTCGGTGACTCACCGACTACTCCTTTCGATCACCTACTTGATTTTCTCCTTCAGGGCTTGGCACACTGGAACATTAGGCGAGACATTAGCCATTCGACGATTCGCCCAATGAATTAGGCCCTTCTTTTCTTTGTCTTTTCAACTGCCTTGTTCCTTTTTGTTCATTAGTTTCCATGCTTTATTCCTCAATCGAAATACCTGAAATTCAAGGATTTACATCAGTTATTGGCACAAAATATGCATTTGAGGACACCAAGTTTATTAAAATAAAGACCTAAATGAATCCAAATCGTGGACTCATCAGCTACTATTAATCGACATAAAACCACCTGAGCTAAACATGGAGTCTGATGTATACGTCCCATCTAGAGGACCGAATATACATTGCTAGGGGTATAAAGGCATGACTGGCATGATCACTAAATTTGATGCCCAATAGAGGGGACTTATACTTCTCTAGGGGCACATAGTTCTAGGACTATGAAGCTACGCTAACCCTAGTCTAACTTGGTGCTATGCGTACTACCAACTAGAAATGTATATGAAACAAAATAACTAGAATACTAGATAGCTCAATGTTCTGATATGCAAATCTGAGAATGAAACACTAGCAAGTGTAATTCATGAACTAAGAGAATCTACACAACTAGGGTTCTAAGTTTCATTCAAGGAAGGAAGCAAACTTTCCAAGAAAACATTATAATTCAACTCCGAATTATACATTAGATTAAGTCACAACAATTATCTATGGTTTGAGAAACCCTAGGTCTAAACAAGATATAGAGAATCAAGAATCTGACTAAGTTTTAGGGACCTAGTGGACGAAAGGATCACACTAGTAAAATCCAACATACCTGGTGACGAAATCTATGGAGAAATCCTTTGATTTTGGGGCTGGAACTTTTAGCAGACCTGTTTCTTGTTCTATAGAGGGCTATCGATTTTTCTCTCCTTTCTAGTTCTAATTTTGATGAATAATGATTTTGGTTATTTTTTGACTAGGTTACTTGGCTTAAACTGAGTAAAATGACATAGTTGACGTATTAAACAATGTAGTTCAAATGCCCAATGCATAGGGGAAAATACCAAAACGACTCTATCTTAAAAGCTGACAGAGGTCAACCACGACACCACTGGTGGTCCATCATTGGGACCACGACCCATCAAGTGGGTCATGGTTCTTGGCCAGTGCTACTTGTTCTGGGGAAAGTCCTCCACAAGCTCTAACACAAGTTGTGTGAAGGAACACAAACCGTGAAGGCCACTGTGGTTCTTCACATGGGATGAGGGTCTGTTGGCTCCGGATGATAGACCTTCCCACGACCCATCACTAAGACCATGGTCTGTGGTGGGCTCCAAGGTATGAGGCCTGAGCTTAGGTGTTCTGTGGCTAGCCTCCACGAGACTTCCTTCGGCTCGTGTAGTGGTCCACGACCCGCGAAGGATCTCGTGGTCTACAATTGCTGCATGGGTTTGAACTATGATGACGGTGACAGACTGTAGTTCTGATCACGACCCGTTAACCCCTCCGTAGTTCACCTTTTTTGGCTATTTTTCTGCAGAAAAGTCCAAGTCTGATTTATGAGCTATTACAATATCTCCCCCTTGGGATCATTTTTCCTTGAATGAAGCGTAAACTAGCTGAGTATGGAAGGAAGGATCTGCAATCCATACCACTAAGTACTAGAAATTGATACCTAATTGAACTGAGTTCCAAGAAGATGCAAATATGCTGAAAATGTAAGAACATTTGAAGTAACATGATACTGAGACTTAATGCAAGAGTAAACTCAAAGACTTGAGAGGAACTATTACCTCAAGATGAAATAGAATCGGAAGGAAAGAGGTGAGGATACTTGGCCTTAATAGCTGCTTTTGTTTCCCAAGTAGCTCCTTCTACGGACGGACTCCTCCACAAAACCTTCACTGAAGCGACTTCTTTATTTCTCAACCTACGAACCTGACGGTCAAGTATCTCTACTGGAACCTCTTCATAAGTGAGACTATCCTTCACAACCACACTCTCTAATGGTACTATTGAGGCCGGATCACCCATCACTTCTTCAACAAGGAAATGCGAAAGACTGGATGAACCGCTGCTAGTTCTTTTGGCAACTCTAACTCATAATCCATATTACCAACCCTTTTTAGGATTATGTAAGGACCTACATATCTAGGAAGGAGCGTCCCTTTCTTTACAAATCTCATCACCTCGTTCATAGGTGACACCTTTAGGAAAACCGAATCATCAATTTCGAACTATATGTCCCTTCTCCTCACATCTGAATAGGACTTGTGACGACTGTGGGTTGCCTTTAGTCTATCTATTATGAGCTAAACTTTGTCCATAACTTCATGAACCGAATGTGGCCCAATCAATGCTGCTTCACCGACTTCAAACAAACCATTGGGGACTTGCATCGAAGCCCATATAGTGCCTCATACAGGGCTGTCTAAATAGTAGAATGGAAGCTATTAATAAAGGAGAACTCTATGAGAGGTAGGTGATCATCCCAACTATCATTGAAATCGATTACACAAGCTCTCAAGATGTCCTCTAAGGTCTGAATGGTATGTTCTGCCTCACCATCAGTCTATGGATGAAATGTTGTATTGAGATTTAATTGAGTACCAAGACCTTTCTAAAACAATTTCCAAAAATAAGAGGTAAACTGAGGACCTCTATCTAAGATGATAAACAAGGGAACCCTATGCAACCTGACTATCACATTGATAAATAGTTTGTTGTAGTCGTTCGCTGAATATGTAGTCTGGATAGCGAAGAAGTTAGCGGACTTAGTGACTCCGTCTACTGTCAACCAAATAGAGTCATGTTGTCTGCGAGTACGAGGTAAAACCCTAATGAATTCCATATTTATCAATTCCCACTTCCATGTAGGAATGTAAATCTACTGAGTCATACCTCATTGTTTCTGATGTTCCACCTTAACTTGTTAATAGTTAGAACACTTGGTCACAAAATCTGCTATGTCCTTGTTCATGTTGTTCAACCAAAAGACTTCTCGTAGATCATGGTACTTCTTAGTGGCACCCAAATTAATGGAATACCTTGAGTTATGGGCTTCGGTAAGGATCTATTGCCTCAACTCACCCACATTAGGAACATACAAGCGACATTGGTAACGAAGTACACCATCTCCACTTTGGGAGAAAACCTCAATTTTTTGGCGATGAACTACACCTTTCTATTGAAGTAATATAGGATCACTATCCTATTTTCCCTTAATCTCCGCTACCAATGAAGATTCTGATCCATCTTGAACTATCACCCCACTATCTAATAATTCAGTAAGGCAAAATCCTAAGCGAGCTAGCTCTTTCCTTTTTTCCTCAACATGTGTTACACTACCCATAGACAGCCTGCTAAGAGCATCAGCCACTACATTGGCCTTAGCAGGATGGTAAAGCAAATTCATTTCATAGTCTTTGAGGAATTCAAGTCATCTCCTCTGATGAAGATTCAACTATTTCTGAGTGAACATATATTGTAGGGTCTTATGGTTTGTGAATACATCAACATGAACACCATACACGTAAGGTCTCCAAATCTTTAGGGAAAATACTACGACTGCAGGCTCGAGGTCATGAGTTGGGTAGTTCTTCTCATGGAGTTTAAGTTTTCTAGAAGCATAAGCTATGACTTTACCTCTCTACGTCAGTACGCAACCTAGGACGACATTGGATGCATCACAATAAATTACATAACCATCTTAACCGTCTGGTAGAGTCAAGACCGGAGATGTAGTCATCCTAGTCTTTAGTTCTGAGAATCATTTCTCACACTGATATGACCACTGAAATTTGACCTTCTTCTAAGTCAACTTGCTCAATGGGAAAGCTATAGATGAAAATTCTTCAACAAATCTCTAGTAATAATCGGCCAATTCAAAGAAAATCCTCATATATGTTGGAGAGGTAGGTCTAGGCCAGTAGTACTTCCTCAATTATCTGTGAATCCACTCGGATCCGTTCGCTGGATACAACATGACCTAGAAAGCGACCGAATGTAACCAGAATTCACATTTGTTGAACTTAGCGAATAACTAGCGATCTTTGAGAGTTTGCAAAAACAACTCACAAATAAGTCACATGCTTCTCCTCACTTCGAGAATACATGAGGATATCATCAATAAAGACAATGACGAATAAGTCTAAATACTGTTTGAACACCCTGATCATTAAATCCATGAAAGTTGCAGGAGCATTTGTTAGTCCAAAAGACATAACTACAAATTCATAACAACCATACCAAGTTCTGAAAGTTGTGTTCGGAATGTCACTATCTCAGACTCTAAGTTGATGATAGCTGAATTTAAGCTCTATCTTAGTAAAGCAACTAGAACCCTGAAGTTGGTTCAACATGTCATCAATCATGGTGATGGGATACTTATTCTTGATGGTAACTTTGTTCAACTGGCAATATCCTATGCTCATTCTGAGAGAACCATCTTTCTTTTTCATGACCATGACTAGAGCACCCCATGGAGATATACTAGCTCTGATGAAGCCCTTATCTAGAAGGTCTTTCAATTGTTCTTTGAATTCCTTAAGCTTGGCTGGAGCCATTTTGTAAGGAGGAATTGAAATGGACTGGGTATCTGGAAGGAGATCTATTCCAAAGTCATTTTCCATTTCGAGAGGAACTCTAGGAAGATCTTCTAAAAACACTTCTGGAAACTCATTTCAGACTGTAAATTACTCAAGAGTTCGGGTTTCGGAGTTTGAATTCTTAACCGGAACAAGATGATATACATACCCTTTTGAGATCATCTTTCTAGCCGTAAGGGAAGATATAAATTGACCCACAGGCACTAAACCACTACCCTTCCATTCTAAGACTGACTCACTTGGAAACTGAAACTGAACGATCCTAGTTCTATAATAGACTGAGGCATAACAGGAATGTAACCAATCTATGCCTTGAATGATATCGAAATCTACCACTTTTAACTCCACAAGATCTACTGAGGTGACTTTCTGAGAGACTTTTATAGGGAAATTTCTATATACCTGTCTAACTATAATTGGATCACCAACTGGAGAAGAGACTAAGAAGGGTTCTTAGAGAGTTTCTGGACTGACACCGAACTTTACTGCTATATAGGGAGTTACAAAAAACAGTGTAGCCCATAGGTCTACTAATACATCAATAGCTAAATGAAAGACTAGTGACGTACCAGTGACCACATGAGGAGAATCTCCTATGTCTGCCAACTGAAGAGCATACAACCTGTTGTGGCGTTGACTGTCAACAGTAACAGATGAAATACCCTATTGAGTTAGGCGACCTGCTATTGCTTCTTGAGCTGTAGACTGGGCCCTATTATTTTTACCTCCTTGCCTCTGCCTAGTAGAATGACAATCCTTTAACCTATGGCCAGACTGACCACACCCAAAGAATCCTTCCCTGCCTTCAAGGCACTCGCTCGGATGGTTCTTACCACACTTTGGACATGTCGGGAAAGTCCTGTTACCTGAAGTACTCTCTTGAGACTTAGAGACCGATGCCCAACCATTATGATCTTGTCTAAACCTGGGAGAGGGAGCACTAGTTGATGATGGTGCTGAGGCTGAAGATTTATGCTGAAATTGTAAGCGACTTCCACCGCCCGAGTTATGCTGAGAGTACACATAGTTGCCTGTTCTAGCCTTTTTGTTGTCCTTAGCCATTTCCTTGACCTCTTTTATGTTGTCCTTAGCCATTTCCTTGAGCTTATCTCCCTCAATTTGCTGAGCGTGAGTCATTAGCCTAGACATGTCCATATCCCCTAAAAGCATAGCATTTCTGCACTCGGTCTTCACTAGATCGGATACCCCAAACAAATCCTTCTAATTTGTGCCTTTGGGTCGAAAACCATGTATGCTCTATGGAGCATATCTGGAGAGTTGGGTAAACTTCAGTCTGTACTCTTGGACTGACATGGTACCCTGCTTCAAATTCATAAACTCTTGAGCCTTAGCATCCCTCAACTCTCTCGGGAAGAACCTGTCTAGAAAATCACCCGTAAAACAATCCCAAGTCATAGGAGTTGCATCTATATCCCTATTTTGTTTCCACTGTGTGAACTATATGTGAGCCACATGATTAAGTTGGTAGGATTCCAACTTCACCCTATCATTCCCAATCACTTGCATCACTCCGAAAATCTTCTTGACCTCATCAATGAAGTTTTGTGGGTCTTCATCAACCTTTGACCCAAGAATTTTTTATGGATTCATACGAACAAAGTCTTGAACCCTAGATGCAACTGATCCACCATTTGTGTTTATAGGTACTAGGGCCTGCTGATTGTTCTGATTGGCAACACTCTGAGGCAAGAGCTGGATTGCAATCCGAAATTCTGCATTCGAAACCTCATGGTTTGGTACTGGAGGGACTGCATTAGCATTGCGTGTATTAGCATTTCATGTAAAAGATATATGAGAAGGAATGATATGAAACGCATAATGGTGAATTAGAAAGGAGATCATACCCACACAGGATAAAAATACCAAGAAAGTGAAGATTTTTATAAAACACTTCGTAGCCTCCCTCTCATTAAATGTGGTGCAGTTCATACCCATGAAAGAGACTCTACTTAGTGAGGCCTTCAGAAAACCTAGGAATCTTGAACCTAATGCTCTGATACCAAGTTTATCACAATTCTAGGCTACGCCCTTGACGTAACACATTACATATGATCACGGGTAACCACAAGCTAACCCAGATGCTGGCATATCATAAGCATACTGAAAGATATCTAAATAAAGATTAACTATGCAGAAGCGAAACAGAGGTTATCTAAAAATGGGGAATACCCAAGTAATCTAAATGTATAAACCATACTAAGAATTTAACACTACTGAAAGATAAACTTAACAAGTTAAGCTGATTCTAGTACTATGTCTGAAAAACCTCTAACAGACTAGAGTTACTGGGACATGTCCGCAGCTAACTCTAGCAAGACTGAAAACTCAATAAAATACTAAAGATAAAATGCATGTCTATTGTCCTCAAAATATGAGGACTTACCACTAAAGCTGCAAAATATAGACCGAGAATTGATCTAAGCGTGATCGGGATGCTGAGTACCTGAACCTACATCATGAAAATATGTAGCGCAGAGTGTGAGTCAATACTTGGAATGTACTGAGCATGGAGGATATATTTAATAGCTGAACAAAATATAGCTAAGCAATTATATAATCTGAATAGAAGATAAACGTTGAATATAACTGCAAACTAAGCTAAACGCAATAACCAAGTACTAATCATAAACATAACATGGTGAAACTTAATACTAAAATATAAACTGAAAACCTAGTAAAATGCACTAGATTCTGACTGTGGGGGATACTATTAAGCGACATAAAACCACGTGATATAAATGCGGAGTCCCATGTATACACCCCATCAAGAGGATCTAATATACCGTGCAAGGGGTATAAAGGCATGATTGGTGTGATCACAAAATCTGATTCCTAATAGAAGGGACTTATACTCCTACGGGGGCACGTAGTTCTGGGAATATGAGGGTACGCTGAACCCTAGTCCAACTCTTTGCTAAGCCTACTCCCAACTAGAAATGTATATGACACAACATAACTGAAATACTTGATACCTCAATGTTCTAACATCTGAATTTGAGAATGCAACATTTAAGAACTGACAATATAACATTTGAAAACTAGAGCATGTTTATATGTTAAACTAACCTAGCAAGTGTAATTCATGAATTAAGAGAATCTACACAATTAGGGTTCTGAGTTTCATGCAAGGAACTCACCAAACTTTCCGAGAAAACAAGATAATTCGACTACGAATACTACAGCAACATAAGTAAGACAATTATCTGTGGTTTTAGAATACCTAGGTTGAAACAAGATATAGAGAATCAAGAATCTGACTGAGTTCTAGGGACTTAGTGTAACGACCCGTAAAATGAATAAGTTAAACTAGAGCCTAACTTGTGTCTTTGAGTTGTCACGAGGTTTGAGGTGGTTTGATGTTGTCCCAACTCATGGTTGAGGGGTTTATGGGTTAAACATCAAGGTACGACTCCTCATGGACCACCCTAGAGGTCCTTGAGGAGGACCCTAATGCCTAACCCCCAAGACACCTTGAAACCAACAAGCTGCCCAAAATTTGGTGACCTAAGGAAGGGTACCACGCCTCGTAAGTCCATCCACTCCCCGTGGATGGCCTCTATAGGTCAAGGGCCCCCAAACCATGTTGCAAACATGAAACACGCTTCAACAGCAGTGTCGGTAACCCTATCCACGGTCCATGGATTGGGGTTTCATGGATGGCTTCAGTTTTCTGCCCAAGTCGGCCAAGGTGAGGGGTGATTTGGTAAATTCCTCCCTTGGTTAGTTTGGGTCATGGACTTCATTATTTCAAAACCCAAAATCAAAACCTCCCCTCCCCTCCAAAAGTTCTCTCTAGAAACCTCCATTAGAGGTGAAGAATTCAAGTTCTCAAGGTCACATATTCAAGTTTTTCAAAGGATTTTCATGGATTTATTCTTAAAAAGGTATGTTGGTCTTCATCCTTGACTTATTATCTTTCAAGGAGCCAACTTCAAAGTGATTTCGAATCTTCAAAGTTTACCCCAAAACCCTAACTTTCAATCTATGCATGGGTTAGATTCAAAATGATTTCTAAAGGAATTATGGCATTGAATTGTGAATGAAATGTGGATTGAAAGGTGATTTAAGATGATTTCTTCCTAGAACCCATGTTTTCCTCCAAATTCCTAAGTTGTGATTTGAGATTGGGATTTGATTGATTATGATGGAATATGAATTGTTAATGTTTATATGGATATAGAATTTTGGAATTATGTTATTACTCTTGCCTAATTGTATTGATCCACTTGAAAGGTGGAGATGTTTAATTACTATGTATAATGTGAAGGATATGCATGTGATTTCAATGATAAAATGATGATCTTGTATAGAATGTAAATGTGTTGTGATTGAAAGCATATTCTCAGTTATCACTCATGAATGTTGATGATCGAATGTGAAGAGTTCTATAATGTAATGTTGTATATCTTGAATGGGTAGGCTTGTGCATCTTATTCTTGTATGAATGAATGTAAAAGTGAATGTGTATCTTGAATTGGTAGGTAAGACATCCTTTTCTTATATTGATGAATGTGATCATGAATGAAGTATATTGAATTGGTAGGCTTAGTCACCCTCTTCTTGAATGAATGAAAGTATTGTTGAATCTTGAGTTGGTAAGCTTAGACATCCTCTATTGTGTATGAACGTGTTTTGACTTGATGTATATGAATCGATAGGCATATGTCATTCCTTTCATAAATGACTGATGAATGTGTCTTGACTTGATGAATATGAATCGATAGGCCAATGACATTTCTTTCATAAATGAATGATGAAGTATTCTAGGCTATAACATGAACCAGTAGACCTAGTGTTGGTAGCCCTTCATGATGAGTCTAGAAACTAATGTGATGATAAACCTTAAATCGGTAGACCTAGTGTTGGTAGCCCTTTCATGTGTGAAATGATGACCTTGTATCGGTAGACCCTATGTTTATGGCACCCTTCTTGAAAAGTTAATGAGCTATCCTTAATGTACCTTGAATCGGTAGACCTAATGGTGGTGACCCTTCATGTGTAAAGTACTTTGGGTCAGTAGACCTAATGTTGGTAGCCCTCTCAAGTACAATGATATAATGTGATTGAAATACTCTATGGGAATTGAGGCTAAGCACCGAGTGGATATGGTAAGATGGAAACTCTCCAGATGTTAGGCTAGGGTTCCAATGAACATCTTTCTATCCCATAACTATGTGCCCACATAGGATATATATTAGCCAATGGTCCTCTTACCAAAACTAAGATATTACCTAGTTCTAGCTTAGGAAAGTAGAACACCTTTCTTTGGTGTAGGGTCATATGACACTGGTTAATGCCTTTTCCCATCATGTGAGATGTGCATTATGGTTTCTTGATGAGTTCTATGAAGTGTGGGTGGTAGTATGGGATGCTATCCGTGCATTGCACTAGTAGGCTTTGAGAGGGTCATAGAGAGTTCTCTAAGTCTTAATGACTAATGTGTGAAAGTACTCTAAATGAAGCGTTTGATGAATGTTGACTCTTATATATGCTTAAATGTAAATGATGCATGTTATACTTGGATTGTATTGAGTTACTTCCTTTTCATGACTGATGTATATAAATGTGCCTTGCCTATGGTAACTTCAAAGGAGCACTTAGTGTGAGTAGTAGTATGGGATGCTACTTGAACATTGCACAAGTATGACTTAGGGGTTGTCTTAGGTGATGGTCCTTATGTGATGAAATAACTTGTTAAAGGTTTAGGTCTCTTGTGTAGGAGTATTATGGAAGATGGAAAGGTTGAATGGTAAGTTCACTTTTGGTGACCTTAATGTGGTACTTTAGTGTGGATGGTGGTATGGGACGCTATTCATACATTGCACAAGGTAT
>NW_006238984.1:506683-517917 GCF_000226075.1 Solanum tuberosum | reverse complement strand
TTTTTGTGCTAACCCCATTCTTCTCCATTTTTACCAAAGTGTAGGGTTTGGAGATATTTGTGTTCTATGGTTGAGGAGTATGTTTCTAAGGTGCTTGAAGATGAAGACTTGGTGAGTCCTCATAGTTTGGAGGACAAAATCCACTTTGTTTCTTTATGTCTTTTAGTTTATGTTAAAGCTTCTGCATGGGCTAAGTCCCATTGTTGTATTCAAAGTATTGGTTTGAGACATAGTATATAAAGTCTAGAAAGTCTTCAGCTTGCTTTTTAATGAAAATGTCTTCGATTGTAAAGAAAGTTTTAAATTCTTCTATATTTTCCAATGTTCTTATGTTCAAGAATCCTATGAGGCTTCTATTAGAGCCCTTCAGGGTCGAGTACGCCGTGTTGCATCTAGGAGATATCTTTGGGTCATGACACTTAGTGGAAGAAAGTGTCCCACCAGTAAAATTCAAAATACCTATTGATGAAATCTACGGAGAAATCATTCGATTTCGGGGCTGGAACTCTAACCAGACCTGTTGCGTGTTCTTGAGAGGGCCGTCGACCTTTCTCTCTTTTTTTGCTCTAATTTCAATGAATTTTGGTGAATAATGATTTTTGTTATGTTCTGACTAGGTTACTAGGCTTAAACTAAGTAAAACAACACAATTTAGGTATTTCTCAACCTACGAACCTGATGGTCAAGGATCTCAACTTGCACCTGTTCATAAGTGAGACTATCCTTCACAGCCACACTCTCTAATGGTACTATTGAGGCTTGATCGCTCACACACTTCTTCAACAAGGAAATGTGAAAGACTGGATGAACCGTTGTTAGTTCTGCTCGTAACTCTAACTCATAATCCACATTACCAATCCTTTTCAGGATTCTATAAAGACCTACATATCTAGGAAGGAGATTCCCTTTCTTTCCAAATCTCATCACCCCGTTTATAAGTCACATCTTCAGGAAAACCCAATCATCAATTTCCAACTATAAGTCCATTCTCCTCATATCTGCATAGGACTTCTGATGACTCTGGGTTGTCTTTAGTCTATCTATTATGATCTGAACTTTTTCCGTAGCTTCATAAACCGAATCTGGTTGAATCAATGATGCTTCACCGACTTCAAACCAACCAATCGGGAACTCCATCTACGCCCATATAGTGCCTCATACGAGTCCGTCTAAATAGCTAAATGGAAGTTATTATTATAGGCGAACTCTATGAGAGGTAGGTGATCATCCCAACTGCCCTTGAAATCGATCATGCAAGCCCTCAACATGTCCTCTAAAGTCTGAATGGTACGTTCTACCTGACCATCTGTCTATAGATTAAATGCCTTACTGAGAATTACTTGAGTACCAAGACCTATCTAAAATGATTTCCAGAAATGAGAGGTAAACTTAGGACCTATATCTAAGATGATAGAAAAGGGAACCACATGCAACCTTCTCATTGATTTAGAGTTTGGCGCAGTCCTCCGCTGATTATACTGCTTGACAGCCATGAAGTTAGTGAACTTAGTAACTCTATCTACTATCAACTAAATGGAGTCGTGTTGTCTACGAGTACGCGGTAAACTCGTAATGAAGTCCATATTCATCACTTGTCACTTCCATGTAGGAATTTTAATCTGCTGAGTCATACCTCCTTGTTTTTGATGTTATACCTTAACATGTTGACAGTTAGAACACTTAGTCACAAAATCTGCTATGTCCCTCTTCATGTTCCACCAAAAGACTTCCCGTAGATTACTGTACTTCTTAGTGGAACCCAGATGAATGGAATACCTGGAGTTATGGGCTTTGGTAAGGATATGCTGCCTCAACTCACCCACATTAGGAACACATAAGCGACATTGGTAACGAAGTACACCATCTCCCCGTTGGGAGAAAACCTCAACTTTTTGGCGATGAACTGCACCTTTCAATTAAAGGTATATAGGATCACTATCCTATTTTTCCTTACTCTCTGCTACCAATGAAGATTCTGATCAATCTTCAACTATCACCCCACTATCTAATGTGTCTATAGGGCAAACTCCTAATCGCGCAAGCCGGTGACCATCTTTGTCTAGATCTTTCCTTTATTGCTCAACATGTGTAACACTACCCATAGACAGCCTGCTGAGAGCATAAGCCACTACATTGGTCTTACCAAAATAGTAAAGCACATTCATGTCATCGACTTTGAGGAATTCAAGCCATTTCCTCTAAAGAGGATTCAACTCTCTCTAGGTGAACACGTATTGTAGGCTCTTATGATCTGTGAATACATCAACATGAACAACATACAAGTAAAGTCTCCAAAACATTAGGGTAAATACTACGGCTGCAAGCTCGAGGTCATGAGTTGGGTAGTTCTTCTCATGGAACTTAAGCTTTATAGAAGCATCAGCTATGACTTTACCTCTCTGAATCAGTACGGAACCTAGGCCGACCTTGGATGCATCACGATAAATTACATAACCATCTGAACCATCGATTAGAGTCAAGAACGGAGTTGTAGTCAACCTAGTCTTTAGTTTTGAGAATCTTTTCTCTCACTCATCTGACCACTGAAATATGACCTTCTTTTGAGTTAACTTGGTCAATGGGGAAGCTATTGATGAAAATCCTTCAACAAACCTCCAGTAATAATCAGACAAACCTAAGAAACTCCTCATATCTATTAGAGAGGTAGGTTTGGGCTAGTGCTGTAGTGCCTCAATTATCTGTGAATCTACTGGGTTCTCTTCATTGAATACCACATGACCAAGAAAGCGACAAACTATAACAGGAATTCACATTCGCTGAACTTAGTGAATAACTAGCGATCTTTGAGAGTTTTGTCAGAGCAACTCTAAGATGAGTAGTATGCTTCTCCTCACTTCCAAAATGAAGGAGGATGTCATCAATAAAGAAGATGACGAACAAGTCTAAATACTGTTTGAACAACGTGTTCATTAAATCTATAAAATCTGCATGATCATTTGTTAGTCAAAAAGACATAACAAATTCATAATGACCATATAAAGTTCTGGAAGTTGTCTTCGGAATGTCACTATCTCTGACTCTAAGCTCATGATAGCCGGATCTGAGGTCTATCTTAGAAAAGTAACTAGCACCCTGAAGTCGGTCGGATGTGTCATCAATCATGGGGATGTGATACTTATTCTTGATGGCAACTTTGTTCAACTGGTGATAGACAATGCACATTCTCAGAGAACCATCTTTCTTTTTCACGAACAACACTGGAGCACCCCAAAGAGAGATACTAGATCTGATGAAGCCCTTATATAGAAGGTCTTTCAACTGTGTTTTCGATTGCTTATGCTCAGTTAGAGACATTTTGTAAGGAGGAATCAAAGTGGACTGGGTATCTGGAAGGAGATCTATTCCGAAGTCGATTTCAATTTCGGGAGGAACTCCGGGAAGATCTTTTGGAAACACTTCTCAAAACTCATTTACTACTGGAACTGACTGAAGACTATGGGTTTCGGAGTTTGAATCCTTAACATGAATAAGATGATAGACATACCCCATTGAGATAATCTTTCTAACCTTAAGGGAAGAGATAAATCGGCCTATATACACTAAACTACTACCCTTCCATTCTAAGACTGGCTTGCTTGGAAACTAAAAACGAACAATCCTAGTTCTATAATCGACTGAGGCATAATAAGAATGTAACCAATCCATGACTAGAATGATATCAAAATCTACCATTTCTAACTCCACAAGATCTGTTGAGGTGACTTTCTGAGAGACTGTGATAGGGCAATTTATGTATACGCGTCTAGCTATAACTGGGTCACCAACTAGAGTAGAGACTGAGAAGAATTCTACCAGAGTTTCTGGACTAACACTGAAGTTTACTACTATATAGGAAGTTACAAAAGACAGTGTATCCCTGGGTCTACCAATGCATAAACATCTAAATGAAAGACTCGTAATGTACCAGTGACTACATCAGGAGAATCTCTTTCTCCCGATGGGCCTGAAGAACATACAACCTGTTGTGGCGCTGACCTCTACCTATACCAAATGAAGTACCCTGCTGAGTTGGGCAACCTGCTAGTGCTATAGACTGAGCCCTATTGTTGATACCTCCTTGCCCCTGCCTGGCAGAAGGATAATTCTTTAACCTATGGCCAGACTGATCACACCCAAATAATCCCTTCCTACCTACAAGAAACTTGCTTGGATGGTTCTTACCACACTTTGGACAAGTCAGGAAAGTCTTAATACCTTAAGTACTCCCTTGAGACTTAGATCCTGATGCCTTACGATTCTGATCTTGTCTAAACCTGGGAGATGGAGCACTAGCTGATGAAGGTGTTGGGGCTGAAGATTTCTGCTGAAACTATGAGTGATTTCCGCTTCCCGACTTATGATGAGAGTACTCATAGTTGCCATTTCTAGCATTTTTGTTGTCCTTAGACATTTGCTTGAGCTCCTTTTTGTTGTCCTTAGCCATTTCCTTGAGCTTATCTCCCTCAACCTGCTGAGCATGAGTAATTAGCCTAGAGATGTCCATATTTCCTTAAGCATAGCATTTATGCACTCGAACTTTATTAGATCGGATAGCCCAAACAAAACCTTCTAATTTGTGCCTTTCGGTCGACAACCATGTGTGGAGCATACTAGGAGAGTTGAGTGAACTTCACTCCGTACTCTTGGATTAACATGGTACCCTGCCTCAAATTCATAAACTCTTGAGCCTTAGCCTCCATCAACTCTCTCGGGAAGAACCTGTCCAGAAAAGCTCCGGTAAAATAATCCCAAGTTAGAGGAGTTGCATCCACACCCTCGTTTTCTTTCCACTTTGTGAACCATATCTGAGCCACATCCTTAAGTAGGTAGGATGCCAACTCGACCCTATCATGCCCAGTTACTTAAATCACTTCAAAAATATTCTTGACCTCATCATAAAGTTCTATGGGTCCTCATAAACCTTTGACCCTAGAATTTTTTGTGGATTCATACGAACAAAATCTCAGACCCTAGCTGCAACAGATCCACCATTAGTGTTTATAGGAACGGAGGCCTGCTGATTCTTCTGATTTGCTACACTCTGAGCCAAGAGCTAGATTGCCTTCAAAAATTTTGCATTCGAACCCTCATGGTTTGGGACTGGAGGGACTGGGTTAGCGTTGCGTGCATTTGCATTTCGTGTGAAAGATCTACGAGGAGGCATGATATGAAACACATGACGAACAATTATAAAGGAGATCATACCCACGAACGATAAGAATACTAAGAAAGTGACATTTTTCCTAAAAATCTTCGTAGCCTCCCACTATTTAAATGTCGTGCATTTGACACCCATGAAAGAGATTCTACTTAGTGCGGCCTTCACACATCCTAGGACTCTTGAACCTAATGCTTTGATAACAAGTTTCTCACATCCCGAGGGTACCCTCTTGACATTACACAAGACTTAGGATTACGAGTGACCCCAAGCTAACCCACAAGCTGGCATATCATAAGCATATTGAAAGATATCTAAAAGACATTGATTATGTAGAAGCTAAATAGAGGCTATCTGAAAAATGAGGAATACCTAACTAGTCTGAATGTATAAACCATACTAAGAATTTAACAATACTGAAAGATAAACTTAACAAGACAAGTTGATTCTAGTACTATGTCTGAAAAAACCTCTAACTAACTAGGGTTGCTGGAACTTGCCGCCAGCTAACTCAAGTAAGACCAAAAACTGAATAAAAGACTAAAGATAAAACATATGTATGTTGTCCTTGAAATATGAGTACTCACAATTGAAGTTGTTGTGTATGGATCGAGAATCGATCTAAGCGTGATCTGGATGCTGAGTACCTGAACCTACACCATAAAAGGATGTAGTGCAGAGTATGCGTCAATACTTGAAATGTACAGAGCACGAAGGATATTTATAATAGATGAAGAAAATATAGTTGAGCAATAATATAATCTAAATAGAAGATAAATGTTGAATATAACTGAAAACTGAGCTAAATGCAATCACCAATTAGTAATCATGAACCTAACATGGTGAAACTTAATACTAAAGTATAAACTGATGGTCAAATGCGCTAAATTCTGACTGTGGGAGCTACTATTAACCGATATAAAACCACATGAGCTAAATGTGAAGTCTGATGTATACGCCCCATTGAGAGGATCCAATATACCTTGCCAGGGGTATAAAGGCATGACTAGCGTGATCACAAAATTTGATGCCCAATAGAGGGGACTTATACTCCTATGGGGGCACATACTTCTAGAACTATGAGGGTACAGTGAACCCTAGTCAAACTCTTTCTTAAGCCTACTCCAATCTAGAAATGTTTATGACACAACATAACAGAAATACTTGAAAGCTCAATGTTCTGACATGCAAATCTAAGAATGCAATATTTAAGAAGTGACAATGTAACATTAGAAAACTAGAGAATGTTTATATGTTTAACTGACCTAGCAAGTGTAATTCATGAACTGAGAGAATCTACACAACAAGGGTTCTGAGTTTCATGCAAGGAACTAAGCAAACTTTCCAAAAAAACATTATAATTCGATTACAAATACTACAATAGCTTAAGTCACAACAATTATCCAAGGTTTTAGAAACCCTAGGTCTAAACAATATATAGAAAATGAAGAATCTGACTGAGTTCTAGTAACTTAGTGGATGAAAGGATCCCACTAGTGAAATACCACATACATATTGAAGAAATCTACGGAGAAATCCTTCGATTTTGTGGCTGGAACTCTAAGTAGACCTCCTGCGTGTGGTTGAGAGGGCTATCGACTTTTCTCTCCTTTTTGGCTCTAATTTTGATGAATTTTGGTGAATAATGATTCTGGTTATTTTCTGACTAAGTTACTAGGCTTAAACTGAATAAAATGACGCAGTTTATGTATTAAACGATGTAGTTTAAATGCCCAATGCATTGGGGAAAAGACCAAAATGACCCTGACTTAAACGATGATGGAGGCCAACCACGGCAGCACTGATGGGCCATCGTTGGGACCACGACCTGTTAAGTGGGTCATTGTTCTTGGTCAGTGCTACTGGTTCTGGGGGAAGTCCTCCACCAGCCCTATTATGGCCCGTGTGAAGAATAACGGACTGTGTAGGCCACCGTGGTTCTTCACTTGTCTTGGGGTCTATTGTCTAAGGACAACGGACCCTCCCACCGCCCATCACTAAGATCACGGCCCGTGGTGGGATCCTTGGTTTGAGGCTTGAGCTTGGGTGTTATCTTCCTAGCGTCCACGAGCCTTCCCATAGCTCGTTTGGTGGTCCATGGCCCATGAAGGGTTTTGTGGTATACCACTTCTGGGTGGGTGTGAACCACGATCAGGGTGACGGACCATGGTCCTGATCACGGCCCATGAACCCCTGTGTGGTTCACCTTTTTTCTGTTATTTTTCTACTAAAAAGTCAAAGTCTTATTTGTGAGGTGTTACATTGGGTATGTCTGACTATATTATTAGGTTTAGAGTTAGTAAAACGATGTAGTTTAGGCTTCAACCGATGTATTTTAAGTGCCCAAATGTATAGGGAATGGAAAAAAATGACCTTGACTTAAAGTTGACGAAGTTTCACTCACGAGTGGATTAACGGGTTGTCGTTTGAACCACTGTCCTTCGACTGGGTCGTGGTCCGTGGCTTGCCTGTCAGGCTTCACTAAAACGAGCATAACTTTTTAGTCCGAGCGTAGATTATATCAAACTTGGTGGCGTTGGAAAGAGGATTCAATTATCTTTAATTGGATAGATCTTGGGCCACCTACTTCTTCTTTTTCTAAAAGATATGACCGTTTGAAGTTGACCCAAAAGCCTTTTTTCTATAAATAGTTGTTGACCCTCACCTACGGCCAGACCTATGGTCCTTAGGTCAAACCACAGACCGTACTCGTAAGCCGTGGGAGAGATCAGAGACCCCTAAGTCTTGAACCCAACTACGGGACCCCACCTACGTTCCGTGGTCTGACATACGGTCCGTTAGTGTCTTCCGTTGGTTTTGACACCAGATCCTGGAAAGCTACATTTTTCCATCTTCTTGAATAAGAGGTGTTACAATAACTTTTCATAGAAGTAACAACTCCTCATAAAAGTCACAATTTTTCATTAAAGTCAGATCCCTTCATAAAACTCAGAACATTTCATTTTCCATTCACACATTTTAAAACCCAACATGTTGAAATCTGACACAAATTGGAGGAACGATACAATAGTCTCAGCTTTAAAGTAACGAAGGACGGATCTTCACAAGTGAACAATTAGATATGTATGATTGAACATTTTAGTTACAGAGACTTAATTTTTAATGATAAAGTATTTATATTTAAAAATTGTAATTTTGATTCTTTCTTTCTACTTTTAATTTTTCTTGCATTGCATATGACAACTTGCTAGCGTGTTTTAGATTATGTATAAAACTTATTAATAGATAGGACACAATCTAAGGTTATTCTTATTTTGGTACATTAGTTTCTAATGCATGTGTTGATACTTTATTTTACGATAATTATACACTTGGAATATACGATATAGTTTGATGCGGGACAAAAATCGCTTTAATTTTTGCCAATGAGCATTTCTCAATTCGTCATACAATTTTCAACTTTTCAACATTTATGACAGGACTATGCATCATTCAAAATATATTGTGTTAATAGATGCATAACGCATAGTGTCAATTAATTTAATGAATTGTATCGCATAATTAATGATTTGAGACTCATTACTTGCATAGTTTGCCATATTTTTCGTAACAATTCGATTTCTCCGGTCATGATAGGACCTACTGTAATTCACCAGTGGGTAATCCAACCCTTAACTCAGAACATCAAGTAATGGATATAAGAGTAAAAACAATGGGGAATTAGTAAATTAATAACAGAAATTGAACAAAATAATGAAAGCAAGCCATAAGATATATATACAATAGATTTCTACAAGTACCTAGAAGTCAAAGGTTAAGAGTTGTCTAAGCGAAAAGAGTAGAAGTCCAAAGAGTGGACCCAAATACAAAGCTTGGATAAAAAAGCGAATGACTAGCTAACCAAAATATAGGTAGAGGCAGATAAGTCCAGGATGCTAAGTGATAACCCTTTCCTCAGATCCAAGCTGCAACAGGCTCGAGTAATCAACGATAGTGGTTATGCTCGGACCTGCATGACACGATAGATGCAGAGTGTAATATGAGTCTCACAAACCAAAGGTATTCAATAGGCACCACAGAGTGATTGAGAAGGAAAAGTAAACAATATGTAATGATTGTACCTAGACACATATAGAAGTCAAAGAGGAATTTAAAAGAAATGCACACGAGTGTACTAAAAATAGAAAAAAATTAAGTACAACTAAGCTAAACGTAACTGGACATATTATCCCATAAGGTACACTTGATGAGTCCACGATTTAGACTATTTTAGGGCATTATTTAAATATATTTAGTGTCCTCAAATGCATATTTTTTCTCAATAACTAATGAAAATCCTTGAGTTTCAGGTATTTGGAGTTAGAGACTAAGCATGGACACTATTGGGCAGAAATGAACAAGGCAGCTGAAAAGAACAAAGAAAAGACAGCTTGAGGATCGCCTAAACCATTAGGGGAGTCGCCGAATAGCTATGATCTCGCCTAATATTCTAGTGTGCCAAGCTCTGAAGGAGAAAATTGAGTTGACGAGAAAATGAGCGGTCGATGAGTAGCCAATTGATTCCGCGATGCAGTACTCCATCGCCCAAAGTTACCGAACCTGAATATGCTGAATCAAATGCAGAAAGGGGAAGAACCAGACCAAAGGGCGGATCGCCGAGTAGATCGGTGATCCCAACTAACTACACCGAGTGCTCCTTCACAGAATACTTTTTGACAACTATAAATACTTGTTTACATTTCTAGTGAAGTATCACATTTTTTTATTAGATTTTGTGTGCAACCAATATCAAATATTTCGAGTTCTTAGAACTTAGATTTATTGGGAGACCTTGTTCCTTAGCTTTGAAGATTTTAAGGTTTACATTTCTAAGAAATTGGAAGTGGGTATTGAAGATTCTTCATTCTAGACGTGTCTAAAGACAATATCTATCGTACCCATTTGATGGAAACAGATTTTGGTATTGATTTCTATCTGTTTACTATGTATAGCTAAAACCCCAATTCTTGGGGTATGAATATGCAAATATAGGTTGAATTTACTGCTGATCTTGATTTCAAAACTTTAAATGATTGAACCATTGTGTGTGAATATGAAATCATTCTTTGTGTGAGGGCATTTGAATACCTTTGTTGAGCTTAAACCTGCATTTGAAGCAAGTATAGTGAACTTGAGATTCATTGGTAATGGTGAGTAACAACTTGAATCTTTGAGTGCACAATTGATCCTTCGTTGAATACCACATGACCAAGAAAGCAACCAACTATAACAGGAATTCACATTCGCTGAACTTAGTGAATAACTAGCGATCTTTGAGAGTTTGCAGAGCAACTCTAAGATGAGTAGTATGCTTCTCCTCACTTCCAAAATGAAGGAGGATGTCATCAATAAAGAAGATGACGAACAAGTCTAAATACTGTTTGAACAACGTGTTCATTAAATCTATAAAATCTGCATGATCATTTGTTAGTCAAAAAGACATAACAAATTCATAATGACCATATAAAGTTCTGGAAGTTGTCTTCGGAATGTCACTATCTCTGACTCTAAGCTCATGATAGCCGGATCTGAGGTCTATATTAGAAAAGTAACTAGCACCCTGAAGTCGGTCGGATGTGTCATCAATCATGGGGATGTGATACTTATTCTTGATGGCAACTTTGTTCAACTGGTGATAGACAATGCACATTCTCAGAGAACCATCTTTCTTTTTCACGAACAACACTGGAGCACCCCAAAGAGAGATACTAGATCTGATGAAGCCCTTATATAGAAGGTCTTTCAACTGTGTTTTCGATTGCTTATGCTCAGTTAGAGACATTTTGTAAGGAGGAATCAAAGTGGACTGGGTATCTGGAAGGAGATCTATTCCGAAGTCGATTTCAATTTCGGGAGGAACTCCGGGAAGATCTTTTGGAAACACTTCTCAAAACTCATTTACTACTGGAACTGACTGAAGACTATGGGTTTCGGAGTTTGAATCCTTAACATGAATAAGATGATAGACATACCCCATTGAGATAATCTTTCTAACCTTAAGGGAAGAGATAAATCGGCCTATATACACTAAACTACTACCCTTCCATTCTAAGACTGGCTTGCTTGGAAACTAAAA